>NW_013666756.1:28405-40706 GCF_000517525.1 Limulus polyphemus
GGCTACTCTTTTACCAACGAACAATGGGATTGACCGTCACATCATAACGCTCCCACGACTAAAAGGGCGAGCATGTTTGGTGGGACGGGGATTCAAATTGCGAATCGAGCTCCGTAACCACTTGGCCATGCTGGGGCCCTTTGCGTAAACAAAGTCTCAATATGAATATCATTATCAAAGCTTATATGGAAATTGTGAGCGAACCAAACAACTTGACTAAATTGTGAGAAGTGATGCAAGACACTTGGACCAGCATTTCACAATTACACGTTGACAAAATTCTGACAGTGCTGTAAATACAAAATACTGGTGAATTTTAGACTTATTTACTTTCCTTTATTTTTTTTTATGTCAAAAATCCAGTGTACTATTGATAAGTGGCCAATCAGTTGAAATTATCCATTCTTTTTTTACTCCTATATATTCATTATCTGTGCATTTCCTAAATTATTTCCAGGACTATTAGGAACTATAAACGAAACAGTACAGAGAGAGCATTTGAAGATTTAATTTTCCTTATGCTGGATATTCCGGTTGAATCGAAACCGATTTCGTTGTAAACCCATTCTCCAGCCAGGTGTTTAGCATGTCGGACTGTGTGTCTGCGAGCCCATCGTTATTTCTCGTTCCGTTACAGAAAGAAAAGAAGAAAATAAAAAACATCGCGCTTAGCACTTTGTGTCAGTAGCTGCGTTGTTAGGCTGACTGTAAAGTCCCGCTATTCGGTGAACTAAGAGTAACCCAGGAGATGGAGGTGAATTCTGTCGACTAGCTGCCTTCCTTTAGTCTATAAATTCATTCCGTCACACCAAACATGCTCGCCCTTTCAGCCGTTGGGGCATTATAATGTACCGGTCAATCCCATTATTCGTTGGTAAAAGAGTAGCCCAAGAGTTGGCTGTGGGTGGTGATGACTAGCTGCCTTCCCTCTAGTCTTACACTGCTAAATTAGGGACGGCTGTCGCAGATAGCCCTCGTGTAGCTTTGCGCGAAATTCAAAACAAACAAACAAACTATAAATTCATAGTTAGAGACGGCTAGCGCAGATAACCCTTGAGTAACTTTACGTGAACATCTAAAAACAAATTTTAATTAACTTAGTTATTATAGTATTAGTTTGTTTGTGTGTAATTAAGCACGAAGCTGCACAATGGGCTGTCTGTGCTCTGCCCACCACGGGTATCGAAACCCGGATTCTAGCGTTGTAAGTCCGCAGACATGCCGCTGTGCCACTGGGGAGGGGGGGCTATAGTACTAGTTAATAAATACGATAATAATATTGTGTCCAAATTTCGCTGAAGATGAACTAGGGGTATTCCGAAACGTTTGAAGCTTTTGTAAATATAAATGTTCCGTGTCTTGTCAACCGTTTTCATCTTTATTATTAGGCTTCGTTTTCGGCACCACTTCCAGTTAACATGTTTGTTTGTTTGTTTGTTTTTGAACTGCGCGCAAAGCTACACGAGGGCTATCTGCGCTAACCGTCCCTAATTTAGCAGTGATAGACTACAGGGAAAAACAGACAGTCAACATCACCCACTGCCAACTCTTTGGCTACTCTTTTACCAACGAATCGTGGGATTGACTGTCACATTATAACGCCTATAGTCTGAAAGGGCGAGCACGTCCGGTGACGGGGATTCTAACCCACGACCCTCAGATTGCGAGTTGAGCGCCCTAACCACCTGGCCATGTCCCACCACTAATATGAGAGAATGTTCGATGACGGAATTCACCCCGCAGAATGCGAACCAAGAGCAGTAATTCCTAAGTCCATGGGTCGTGCGAACCGAGAGCAGTAATTTCTAGGTCCATGGGTCATGCGAACCGAGAGCAGTAATTTCTAGGTCCATGGGTCTTGTATTTAACAAAAACACCTTTAGCTCCATAATGTATATCCTATTAAGGTGTTCCTGAATAAACAATAAATTAACCAAAGTAGAATTTAAGTGAGCATAATATACAAAAGTTATATTTTAATATTCATTACAGACACAGTAATACGTCTGTGTGTTGATATGAAAGATATTACTAATTTCTGATTAAATATACTTGTTAGGTTCATTGGATGTGATGTCTAACGAGCTGAAGCCTATTTTCAGACTTTCAAAATCTCATTCATATATGTTTACCAATGTTTAAGACAATCCAATTTTAAAATGCTTTATTGGGATCTTTAACTACAAACATCAGAAAAATAAGACGCAAACTTAAAAGGTTTTACAGATATTCAAGTGCTTAACAGAAATCGCCCAATCTCTAACTACTTGTTATTTATAACTCAAAAACAAAACCCACATGTTTATGTGGTGTAGGGTTTTAACTCGAAAATGGTAATCGTCTGCTAAGTAATCACACACACACACAATCGTCTGCTAAGTAATCACACACACATGTTCTCTAATTAACATATCGAAAGTTATTTGGAGAAACACGACTTTTTAAAATATTAAAATAAAAGCAAACAAAATGGACGAGGAAGCACAATGTAAGCACAATGTTGCACAATGCGCTATCAGTGCTCTGCACACCTCGAGTATCAAAACCCGAACTTTAGCGTTATAAGCCCTCACACCAAACTGAAATTTAATGTCAATGATGAGTTTCAATAGAATTTTTTTTTGTTTTTTTAATGTGTCTACACAGTGGGTTAATAAAGGTAAACTACACTTTGCTGTAATGACGATATGACGAGCATTTTCTGTAATAGCGGGTTATTACCGAAATGTGCGTGCTGGATAATACTGACCACAGATGATATTTCAAAATTGTGTTCAGATATCTTTCATGTGATTAAATAGTGTATTTCGTTTTTAATAACTTCAAACAACAGTCCGATCTACTTTTTTTTTTCTCAGCTAGCACGATTGTTGTTTGCTTTATGCTTCGATGCTCCCACACCGATGTTTACCTATCGTTTCACAGCGTATAAAACTGTTTCGGTATGGTCAAAATATTTCTATACAGTCAACATCATTTCTGAAGACAAACATATATCCGAAGATAAAATGTAGTTAGCTAAAGATCTAACCCATAATATGTTGTTGTTGTTTTCTTTTTTTACAATAAAACGTAGAACTTATTGTCGTATCATAATTATGTAGAAATAGATATATAGAAAACGGGGCTTTCTCAAATACTGTTTCACGTATTCGTGACATTTTAAAACTGTATAACTAATACACTTTATTGTTAGCCTCGGTTCACGAAATTCACCAATCAAAAACTAGCAGAATTAAACCGCACACACTAATCTTTAATACCGATTAAATAGACTATACCGTGAATGGCAAGGAGTAAATTCAAATAGTACAGCAAGTCTACGTCTGTAGAAGTATAAGCACTAGCTGTGCTCATCATTCGTGTTGCGTACGATGTGTAAAATATACACACATAACTCTTCTAATACATTTCACTCTTCGAACGTACCCTTATAAAACATAGAGTGCTCGGTTCTGTGTTTATTTACACGTGTAAACCCAAAACCCCTCTAACACATTTCATTCGTGGAATTTAACTTGTAGTTACACATAGAGTGCTCGGTTCTGTGTTTATTTACACGTGTAAACCCAAAACCCTCTAACACATTTCATTCGTGGACTGTAACCTTGTAGTTACACATAGAGTGCTCGGTTCTGTGTTTATTTACACGTGTAAACCCAAAACCCCTCTAACACATTTCATTCGTGGAATGTAACCTTGTAGTTACACATAGAGTGCTCGGTTCTGTGTTTATTTACACATTTCATTCGTGGAATGTAACCTTGTAGTTACACATAGAGTGCTCGGTTCTGTGTTTATTTACACACTTCATTCGTGGACTGTAACCTTCTAGTTACACATAGAGTGCTTAGTTCTGTGTTTATTTACACATGTAAACACATATTTATGAACATCAGTATTTCGAACTTTGGGAAATTACACATAATGATTCTAAAAATTTACGAGTGAAAATAAAAAATCATATAAAATAATATATCAACCTACACTATATTTGTTATATGCAGTACCCAATATCAGGATCAAATGGATCTTTTGATCCATCTGGAATTGTTAATACAATAAATACATTTCACCCTGATTCATTAACATTGTGCCACAGACTATGCCACACAGATGAAAACGAAAAATTTGTCACAGTTGTATAAAACTAAGAAAAATAAAAAAAATTGATAAACGAATATTTTTTCTTGCCAGCCAAGATGATGAAACAGTCTCTCGAACAATTTCCGTTCGTATACAGTAATTTTCAAAAGGCCGTCATCTAATCGTTTTTAATATTATGGGCAGCAGTTTGATGATTTAATTCGCCCCACCACCATGATATATATATCATGTTTTTTTGTCATATTACTTCCTGTATTGTGCAGTAACAAAATATATCAGCTTTGTTTAAGTGTCGAGAATTAGGCCTCATCTCTTTAAAGCTGGATAAACCTAAATTCAGGCCTCCCAGTGGCACAGCGGTATGTCTGCGGACTTACAACGCTAGAATCCGGATTTCGATACCCGTGGTGGGCAGAGCACAGATAGCCCATTGTGTAGCTTTGTGCTTAATTACAAGCAAACTAACCTAAATTCAGTTGTTTCAATCAACCTTGTTTCAGTGTTGAGAATCAAATGTTCGTCTTCTTAAAGCTGGATAAACCTAAATTCAGGTGTTTAGTTAGCGTGTTTACATATTAAATCAACCTTGTTTCAGTGTTGAGAATCAAATGTCGTCTTCTTAAAGCTGGATAAACCTGAATTCAAGTCTTTAATCTGCGTGTTTATGTATTGCTGAAAAATCAGTGTTTCTGTATTTATGTTTTAGTTACAAAGGAATATCTTTATTTATTGAAAATCAACAACTTTAGTTAAACTTACACTACTGTCTACAGACAAACATTTCTAGTTTCATAATCAGATAATAAAAATTAACGTTTTCTAAAAGTGTTACAGATACATGGTTTCATCTTATTTCTGTTGTTACAGACATAATAATTTTACCTCTGTGATTCGATGTTTGTTTGTTTGAAATCAAGCACAAAGCTACATAATGGGCTATCTGTGCTCTATCCACCACGGGTATCGAAACCCGTTTTCTAGCGTTGCAAGTCCGCAGACATACCACTGTGCCACTGGGGGGGGGTCGATGATAATGATACCCTCTCTGTGTTCTAATGCTTCAACTGCAATGGTTTTTCTTCTACTTCTATTGTTACAGATATAGTGTTTCTTCTCTTACGATTGTTTAAATACTGTTTTTTTTTTGGATGTACGAACATCGGGCTTACTTTTTAAGTATTGCTGTTTTAAAGATACAACATTTTTGATGTTAAAGATTATAAATCTATTTCTAAGTTACATATAAAAATATTTTACGCCACTTTTATGATGCTATAAAATATAATACTTATTTCTTCTCTCTCCATTTACCTGGACCCGGCATGGCCAGGTGGTTAGGGAGCTCGACTCGCAATCGAATCCCCGTCACATGCTCGCCCTTTCAGCCGTGGGGGCGTTATAATGTGACGGTCAATCCCACTATTCGTTGGTAAAAGAGTAGCCCAAGAGTTGGCGGTTGGTGGTGATGACTAGCTGTCTTCCATCTAGTCTTACACTGCTAATTTAGGGACGGCTAGCGCAGATATCCGTCGTGTAGCTTTGCGCGAAATTCAAAAACAAAACAAACAAACCATTTACCTGTTACAGATTCAATTATCTTATCCATGTATTTGTTGTTCACAAAGATTATCACTTACATCAATTTGTTTAATAAAGAAACATTAGCTCATTTATTTTTATTTTAGAGCATGATACGATAGTTCAACACCTGTGTTAGGATGTCTGGTAAGACGTATATTCATTGCATTGTTGTGATCTTGCGCAAAATGATAATAAAACATTTTTATACTTTTGCTATAGTGATTTGTAAAAAAATATTTACTCGTAAGTTACAACAACCTGAACTGTATTAAACGATTCTTTACCTTTACGCTTTCATATAGTATAAATAAAATGTATACAACTGGTTTTGTTCTTAGAGCTTCAGAAGGTGAGATATACTTTTCTGTTTCAGTGTTTTAATTAAACTTAAACACATTAACAATTAAACCACTTGATAAGAAAAACGGTTTTGTTCTTAGAGCTTCAGAAGGTGAGATATACTTTTCTGTTTCAGTGTTTTAATTAAACTTAAACACATTAACAATTAAACCACTTGATAAGAAAAACGGTTTTGTTGCAATGAACGAAGAAGTGGAAAAGCTAAAAAAAACCTTCTTCAGGCTAGCGTATCCTTTACAAAGTGCACAAAGAGTTTTGGCTGTAATATGCTAAAGCTAATGTTTTTAAGGATCTACTCTAAACTCGGCACTCTTTATGCAAGGAATGGTAGGGAATATATACAAAGTTCAATGCTAATTCTATCTATACCTTTAATACGGGAAAAACATGGGTTTTCAAGAGTATTTGGTCAACTCATACAGTTTACATTTAAAAATATATTTTAATTTTTAGCTTGTTTGAAGCGTGTTATCATCAGAGGAAACGATTATGTGCGAAGATGATGTTATTTTTTTTTATACAACCAAAAAATACCACACGTGTTAGGCAATATCTGACGTTACATAGAACTCAAATCACAACTTTCAAATACTTCTTTGGCGTTAGCTAACTTTTCTTTTAAAAAATGTACAAGAACGGCTATTGAAAATCGGATTGCTTCACCGTTTTCCATTGTTTTTCTACACCTCTTAGTAGTAGTTGCGGATGGTGTTTCTCAAAAAATGCACAAGAACGTCTATTGAAAATCGGATTGCTTCACCGTTTTCCATTGTTTTTCTACATCTCTTAGTAGTAGTTGCGGATGGTGTTTCTCACACCTCCAAACTCTTTTGGTGGTGTGTATCCGGGAGTAGGACTGACTTTCTAGTCCGGACACCGAGTGAACATGTTTTGGTGTGACGGGGATTAGAACCCGCAACCTGTAGATTGCAAGTCGAGCGCCCTAACCACCTGGCCGTACCGGGCCACACCCCGTAGTGAAAATATTTCTTTTTTTAGATACCATCAAAACCTCACCAAGTGGAGGACATTTGAATGACACGTACACAAGGGGCGGATGCCCTCGAGAATTTCTTTACTTCTCTGAGTAATAGCAGAATAGCATCTTCTGCTGAGTCAAGAGAAATACATTTCCTTGGTGTCAAACTCAGAGTAATGTCTGATGGTTTATTTAAACATGAACTTTACATGAAACCTACACATAGAATAACAGTTTGGTGTCAAACTCAGAGTAATGTCTGATGGTTCATTTAAGCATGAACTTTACATGAAACCTACACATAAAAGAACAGTTTGGTGTCAAACTCCGAGTAGTGTCTGATGGTTCATTTAAACATGAACTTTACATGAAACCTACACATAGAAGAACAGTTTGGTGTCAAACTCCGAGTAATGTCTGATGGTTCATTTAAACATGAACTTTACATGAAACCTACACATAGAAGCACATTTTAAAGTCTTGATTCGTCACACTGAATTAGAATCAAACAATCTATTGTTATATCCTAAAAGATTAGAGCACAATTCTTCTTTTAACACCACAAATGAGGAAATCGAAATAAAACATATCTCAGATAGCTAAGAAACAACTGTTGCAAACCCAGGACAAGAAAAAAATACATTTAAAACATCACCCTGATTTCACACTTCACAACCGTCACATTATAACACCCACACGGCTGAAAGGGCGAGCATGTTTGGTGTGACGGGGATTCGAACCCGCGACCCGCAGATTGCGAGTCGAGCGCCCTAACCACCTGGCCATGCCAGTCCTGCTATACATGTCAAGGACGTGAGGTTATGAACAATTTGTTTTTCAATACAAAGAAACGCAAGGGACTGAGTCACTAGGGGGGGGGGGTGAATTTATGAACAGAGTGGAGTAATTTAAATGATATATGAAAAAAAAAATTAACTGTTACGTTGTACATGTGCCACGTATGTGTTGAGAACGTGGGATATGATACTGTAATATAAATGAAAATTTAAAAAAAATTACTTGAATTAATTAAGATGTTATGGTTATAGCTTAACAGGAGATTTGTAATAATAATCATAAATTGAGGTGGGATTTCAGTAGGGTGTGAAATCATACTTTCTAACCAAGGGTATGAATTTACACTTTTTAAGATTTCATAATAATGGAATAACTCTTTTTTTTTAGAGTGAATCATTAAAATATTTTGAAAGAACATGGGTGGATTTAAAAAGTTGAAAATCCATAAAAGGGGAAACTCTACTGAAGAGCTTAGTTACTACTTGTTGGACCACTTCAATGACGTTAGTATCGATATACAGAATGACATGTTATGGTTGTTGCAAAGCACAAAGCTACACCAAAGGGCTATCTGTGCTCTGCCCACCTACAGACTTACCTCTGAGTTACTGAGGAGGGAGAGAGGTAGACAGCGAACCTTTCTCCTTGAAAAGTGGGGCCTGAAATTAACCGCTAAACAGTAATACTTTTAGTGACACGTGACTGTTGACTTTTATAACAGTTTTTTAACATTTAAAACCTGCTGTAGTACGACAAAGCCCCCCCCCCCGTGAGTAAACTCCAGAACCATTATAGTATGATTTTCACTGGTATTTATGTAGTCATGGAGAACGTTAAGCTCGAAGCTGCGAATATTACAGAAATAACCTAAGCTTGAAAATATTGATTTAATATAGGTTTTCTCAAGAATCTTAACAAAAAGAAAAGAATCGCATTGAATAACAAAAAGGATTAGTTTCGGCTGAAATTATTATAAGCTCAATGTAAAAATAAATTACTTTACTTACAACGGTGTTATATCGGTGCGCGATTCGAGGTGTGTGATGTTTGATACTAGATATACTATAATATCTGAGCTCATCTAGATATTTTTGCGCTTTTTTTGAACCAGAATTAATTTTTTTAAGAAAGAAGGTTCTGATAATTTTAAACTAGAAAAAAATTAAATCTTCCCGTCACCAGTGGGATTTGTTATATGGCAAAAGATTATGAGGGAACCACTAATTTTTAACACAGATTTTTATTTCATTTTAAAATTCTACCAAGATCAGAGAGTGCCCTAGTGGATGTCATTACAAAGACTGTGGCTAACAAAGAACGGATGGCAAGATTCTGAGAGATTTCAGACTCTGTCATCAGATCAGAGAGAGTTCTTTGAGACAGGGATATTTTATATCACGTGAAGAATTGTTTCAAAGGGATTACAAAGATTTCGAGTTTGTAAAGAGGAAGAACTGAATCGGTCAAGGATTTCCCAATAAAGTATAAGGTGGGAAACCACTTAAGTAAGGTAAACGTGTTTATTTTTGTTAACTTAAAATATTTTAAACATGTTAGGACTTAGAAATACATAACTTATACTAATAATAATAGTATGGCAAAGAAAAAATTCAAAACTCTGAAACAACTATATCTATTTAGATTATGAATTGAGTTTTATTTTTTACCAATTTTGTTTCACAGTTTTTAAAAATGTTTCTCTCTCTTTGGAGAGCGCCTTTCTGTGGAGATCTTTGAGGTCAATATTACTAGAAAATTAAGCTCTCCTATAAATAGTCCTGTAGCAAAGAACTTCTAGACAGGTTTTTGAAGGTATTAAAGAATTTATAGAAACAGTCCTAGAAAAAAATCCTTGAACTTAACAGAAAACTTCTAGAAACAATCCTTGAACTTAACAGAAAACTTCTAGAAACAATCCTTGAACTTAACAGAAAACTTCTAGAAACAATCCTTGAACTTAACAGAAAACTTCTAGAAACAATTATTGAACTTAACAGAAAACTTCTAGAAACAATCCTTAAAAAGGCAATAAGCTCCTAGAAACAGTCCATGAAGATAGCATTGCAGCCCTAGAAATAGTTCTTGAAACTATCAGTGAACTCCTAGAAACAGTCTTTAAAGGAACTAGTGAAACTCTTAAAAGTAGTCCTGTAGAAGAGAACTTCTAGAAAAACCCTGTTGCAGGAAACTCCTACAAACAACCTATAAAGGTAGCAGAAAACTCCTAGCCACAGTCCTTGAAGGCTGTAGAGAACTCCCAGAAACAATCCTTAAAAGAAGCAAGGAACTCCTCGAAACGTTCCTTGAAGGAAGTACATATCTCCTACAAACAGTTTAGTAGAGAACTCCTTAAAGGAAGTAGCGACCTCCTAGAAACAGTCCTTGAAGGCAACCAGGACGATGATACGCAATCAGAAGCACAAACGTTTAGGATAAGCAATGTCAAAAGATTTAGTCGACTCATAACTCATTGAATTACTCAGTCACTTAGTCTATATTCCAGAACTTTGTCATCTTTTAGTCCACATACATAGTGACTTGTAAAGATATTTTGTGCAATAACGTTATACTATTCCCCAAAAAATCTCCAGAAAAACTGACACATGTCTTTTGTCTTTTCGGAGATCTACGTTTCTTCATGTCATAGGTCAGTATTCGTTCCTCTCCGGGTACGGCGATAGCTGTCTATTCGTATAGAGAATACATGGATATTCTGTCAAAGGATGAGGGCTTGTCTTGCTGACTAGATTACGTTCTATTCGGTAGTTTTTAATTGAAAAAATCTAATTTCGTCTAGTCTTAGTAAGTTATTCTAATTACTTTGTGGGGGTCATTATTGTCATCGTCTTTCTGGAAGACGTTCGTTCACTCATCACCATTCTTGACGAAAACAAAAGATACCTCGTAGACGAACATTTTCGTCAAAAAATTCGCCAACGAAATTAACACTGCACTAATGTGTGAAAGTGGTAAATTAAATCACAGAAAGATATAGAATATAAAGTGAAAAAAAAAGTTACTTCATTAGTGACTGTAAGGAATCTATTTTTTTTTCTTCTTCCCCCGAAAAAAAACAACAACAACAACACTGCCTGAATAGGGATGGCTTGGATTGTTCATCAAAATGGTATTTTAAATATCTCCTCAATAGGTCATCAGAACTTTACAATACTGTATAGTGTTTCCTTTTATAACAATATCTATGTAATGACTGAGTCACAAGTTCTGGGAATGTCTGTAAATATTACATCATATAGTTTGAATTTCTTGTTATTATTTCTTCGGCTTCTTTTTTATTACATGATAACTCAAAAACCAAAACAATGGTGTCAACCAATTTCACTGAGGTGACATAGTTTCAAATAGAGTATCCGCTTTTACAAGTATTATTAATAACCAGTAGTAAGTTAAAAAATCATAATTCTAGTGTAAACGATGTTATCGTTATCCCTTAAAGTTAACTTTCTTACAGAAATTCAGTGTTTCTTTGAAAAAACTTATGTACAGGGTGAAACAGGAATTACCAACCAATAACACAGGCCTGCGAATTTAAACTTCATAAAAGTTGTTTTGGTTTTAATAAAGGATTTTCCATAATTTAGCTACGCAGATCTCGAAAATAATATTATTATTTTTTCTAACACGTAAGGAATTTTTACAAATCGGGAAGGAAAAAAACTCTTACTAAGATCAAATTATTATTTCGTTTACCACAATGAACATTTTTTATTATTATGTTTGTTAACAAAAACACAAATAAACTAAAAAGAAAAGGGAAGAGCATTGATGTCAAAGAAATATGTATACTCATTGTTTTTGTGAAACCTACGTTTTTTAGTCTCAAAACTTCGTGTTGTGGTCTTTCTTTTTATGTACTGCGTTATGACGTTTTGGGAAAACTCTGTACGAGATGGAGAAAATTGGATATCAATTTCGGATTCAGCGTACAGGAATTACAGTAGAACATATAAAAATCTTAAGACAATTAAACCATCGCAGGCCTGTGTAATAGATGAACAATAAGTATTACAGTTAGAATATCGTTACATTTAGAACTTGGTTATAAATACAAGCTTCCTATATCTGTTGAAACACTGCATTAAAAAACAACAAGCAAAGAAGTAAAGAAAAACTTTTCCAAAAATGGAAGTAAATGTAGGAATGGCCAATATCAATCTTTGAAAAACAATACAAACAAGATAGTAGGGATGGCATTTGCATCATCCCTACATAATAGCACGGGCAAGAATTAACATATAGCAATATATATATATATATATAACTATTCAATCATAGTTGAGCTTAATTTATCCTATTTTTGTCTTTTAACATTCTACTACACCGTGTGCTGGTGCTATTATGTAGGGATGATGCAAATGCCATCCCTACTATCTTGTTTGTATTGCTTTTCAAAGATTAATATTGGCCATCCCTACATTTACTTCCATTTTTGGAAAAGTTTTTCTTTACTTCTTT
>NW_013666756.1:40876-46261 GCF_000517525.1 Limulus polyphemus
AAAGAAGTAAAGAAAAACTTTTCCAAAAATGGAAGTAAATGTAGGGATGGCCAATATTAATCTTTGAAAAACAATACAAACAAGATAGTAGGGATGGCATTTGCATCATCCCTACATAATAGCACCAGCACACGGTGTAGTAGAATGTTAAAAGACAAAAATAGGATAAATTAAGCTCAACTATGATTGAATAGTTATATATATATATATATATTGCTATATGTTAATTCTTGCCCGTGCTATTATGTAGGGATGATGCAAATGCCATCCCTACTATCTTGTTTGTATTGTTTTTCAAAGATTGATATTGGCCATTCCTACATTTACTTCCATTTTTGGAAAAAAATTTTTATTTACTTATATAGAATTATTTGTGTTTTTTTTCACAAAAACAAAATGAACGTGAACATAAAAATAACAGATTTAGAAAAGTGAAGACGCTGCCCTAAAGAGAACGACACTGTTAGCTATTACTGCAAAACTTATGTTTTAGTTTAGCGTCCGCCGGAGGGTGAGCGGTAAGTTTGCGGACTTACAACACGGGGGGGGGGGGGGTACAGAGTGCAGATAGCCCATTGTTTAGCTTTGTGCTAAAACAAGCAATACATTTTGTTTAGTAATACGGCTTTAAAAAGAGTTAATTTGATTATTCAATAAAATACGCTCTGCGATTTTATCAAGGCTGATCATTTGTTTCGGGCATCTATAACAAAATAATAATGTGAATAATTGCCAATTAATAAGCGATTAAATGACTAGTTCATGTTTAAACAACTCCCTTATAAGTGGTTAAAGTTACTAGTTCATGTTTAAACAACTCTCTTGTAAGTGGTTAAAGTTACTAGTTCATGTTTAAACAACTCTCTTATAAGTGGTTAAAGCTACTAGTTCATGTTTAAACAACTCTCTTATAAGTGGTTAAAGTTACTAGTTCATGTTTAAACAACTCTCTAATAAGTGGTTAAAGCTAATAGTTCATGTTTAAACAACTCTCTTATAAGTGGTTAAAGTTACTAGTTCATGTTTAAACAACTCTCTAATAAGTGGTTAAAGTTACTAGTTCATGTTTAAACAACTCTCTAATAAGCGGTTAAAGTTACTAGTTCATGTTTAAACAACTCTCTAATAAGTGGTTAAAGTTACTAGTTCATGTTTAAACAACTCTCTAATAAGTGGTTAAAGTTACTAGTTCATGTTTAAACAACTCTCTAATAAGTGGTTAAAGTTACTAGTTCATGTTTAAACAACTCTCTAATAAGTGGTTAAAGTTACTAGTTCATGTTTAAACAACTCTCTAATAAGTGGTTAAAGTTATTAGTTGATGTTTAAACAACTCTCTAATAAGTGGTTAAAGTTATTAGTTGATGTTTAAACAACTCTCTAATAAGTGGTTAAAGTTACTAGTTCATGTTTAAACAACTCTCTAATAAGCGGTTAAAGTTACTAGTTCATGTTTAAACAACTCTCTAATAAGTGGTTAAAGTTACTAGTTCATGTTTAAACAACTCTCTAATAAGTGGTTAAAGTTACTAGTTCATGTTTAAACAACTCTCTAATAAGTGGTTAAAGTTACTAGTTGATGTTTAAACAACATAACTAGTTCAAGCTTATTTTACAACTGTTGGTTAATAGGTGGTTAAGGTTACTGATTCATGTTTGAACAACTGTTGTATAATAAACAGTTAACATAACAAGTTCAAGCTAATTTTACAACTGTTGGTTAATAGGTGGTTAAGGTAATTAATGAATTATTTTCCGAAGCATTATGAGTACCTAATATAATCAACGAGTATACCAGGTTGATTAGCTGTTTGTTTCAGATATTCGCTCAAATTACACAAGGGTTAGCCGTCCCTAATTTTAAACTGATAAAATAGAAGGAAGGCTGCTTGTCAAAAACATCAATCCTTTGGCTGTTCGAATCGAATAGGAGATTTGACTGTCGCTCTTACAACGCATCCACGACCCCAAACTGCAGAGCGCGATTTTGAGGCATAGGTAAGCGAACCACGGACCCTCGGGTTCACATTCCAGTTCCTAACCACTAGACCACGCCTGACCCGAATATAAAAACTTAAAAATATTACACTGAGGCTATTCTAAAGAGTTATAGAAAAGTAACATCGGAGTGCACTATGTTAGTAGTTATCAAATATAAAAATAGGTTTGCCCCACCTGTTAACGTATGTCTAGCGGCTATACGTCTATACGAATTAAGAACGTTTGAAAAAAAACTAAGTTAGTTCAAGACTGTTTCGTGTAACGAAGTTGCCAGCAGTACGTCAGTGCAGATATTTACAGATTGTGTACTAACTCAAATGTAATGTTTGACTAGCCGATTGATCCGTCTGCATAAGGGTTTCGTTCAACAAAACAATCAACTGCTATTGCCCTTGATCTGTAAAACTGTATAACATCGATATTTTAAGGCATTAGAACATTGTGATAAGCCTAACTAAAGGATTTTATTTTACCTCATGTAACGTGAGTTTTTTTGTTTTTTTTTACAGCGGTTTATATTTTCTCGCATAGTGATTAGTCATTAAACTGGCCCAAAACTTTTACTGTTATACCATACTTGTTCATAACCCTTTAATCGACAACATCTATTTATTGTTATTATAGAATCAATAAGAATTGTTATCTCGCCTTAAAGAAAAAAAGGGTTAAATAAGAGCTAATGGGACGAGAAAACACTCAGCTGACAGGTTCAGCTCATGCTGATGTTAATAATAAGTAAACGTAAGAGAACATGTACCTAATAGACACGAAAATAAGCTCACAATGTCTCTGTATTTCAAGAAATACGCTATAATACAGAGCCCTGAAATGTGATTAATATATATAATAACTTAGGCAACAGACATCATTGTTTCACTAGCAAAGACCCGCAAAACATTTGTGGTCAAATTAATGCCTTTATTGCAATAGTACTTCTTTAAGTACAGGATTTCTATAATAATACAAAAGAATTCTAATCGTAGATACCGAAATCTATAAGTCCACTTGTCTTAGGCCTAACATTTGTTAAGCCTTTATTAAGTACGGGCTATAATCAATAGATATACACTAATGCTGTAACTTGTGTACGTTCTCTGTTTTAGTTTAATTAGGGCTAAACTTTACCATCCTTAATGCAATATATAAATAAACTTATAATGTTATTCTACGACCTAACGTTAGGCCTTTTTAAAACTTTGATAAGCTTTTAAGATGTTGTACAAAATATTTACGAAAGGAAAGTTATATCCGCCTTTTGTTTACATTCGTTGAAACGAAGTGCAAGCGCATGCGCAATTAGATAGTAAGAAGCGCGCGCATTTTAAAGACACATAAATCTGAGTATTATAATAATAATAGATTAATTATAACATTCATTCGTATTAAATCTCTCAAATCAATGAATGTTCATGTTACTTGTCTGTGAAATGTTCAATTCACGTAGTTCACAAAGATATGTATTTATAAATTAATGTTCTTTATGAATTTAATACCAAATATATCAGGAGACAGCGAACATTCCAGTAGAGATACTATGGAAGCTAATTCACCTGTTGTTGTTTTTTTACCAACGTTTTAATATATATTTATTGATAAGATCACTGTACACTTTGGACACGTGTAACATGAGGCTTATATTAGTGTTGATACAAATACAACATAATTATGTTTGTCACTTGTGGTTTATTTTTCCTTTACTGGGGGCTCGGTATGGCTCAGCCAGTATAATAAAAAGTTTTCACTATAATGTATATATATATATATGAGTTATTAACTTAGTAGTTTACACCAAGCTTTATGTTTGTATAGGTAGTGTGGGATTGAGCGCGTGAGCTAAACAGAATCCCGTCTAAGCTGGACTCCTAACCACTACCGTTATATATATATATATATATGATTTGATATATATATGATTTGTCTATGGGTATTGCTATCGCAATTGCCTCGTCCTATAAAATCATACATAAACTATATACTATATCGATAAAAGTTGAAACCTATATTTCTTATTCAAATTTTCAAAAGTCCCTCAATTAATACCTTTCCTCGGTGATCGGAAATACATTTACTAAAACGAGAGAGAGAGAGCATGAACAAAATTAAAACACTACTGACCTATACTATCGAGTATCAGCGAAGATGTAACTAGAACAGTTAATGTCCCAGCCTACAGGCTGTTATTCTATGGCAGTAACGCTTAATAACCTGGCCTACAGGCTGTTACTCTATGGAAGTAACGCTTAATAACCTGGCCTACATCCTGTTATTCTAAGAGAGTAACACTTAATAGCCTGGCCCACAAGCTGTTATTCTATGGAAGTAACACTTAATAACCTTGCCTACAGGCTGTTATTCTATTGAAGTAACACTTAATAAGCCTGGCCCACAGGCTGTTATTCTATGGAAGTAACACTTAATAAGCCTGGCCTACAAGCTGATATCTTATGACAAAAACACTTAATGGCCTGGCCTACAAGCTGATATCTTATGACAAAAACACTTAATGGCATTTTTATAGGTTGGGGGGTTCAAACCTTTTTTATTCACATCAAGGGAGCCTCAGATTAAAAGAGTTTGGGAACCACTGTTCCATGAGATGGCTCATGGTTGTGATTCCGTATCCAACATTTACTGCGTTCATGATCAGATTAGGAATTAAGATGATAATACTAACAAATCGGGTCAGGGAGAATTTAATTATTAAACATCCTCTAAATGTAACTATTAGATAAACTATTTCTTAACACTAGAATTTCCTCAGCTTAGACTGACTTGGATATTTAGCAAAATATTACATGGGCAACACTATTACAAAGTTATTACGGTCGACTCAGGTATTACAACTTGGTATTATTATAAAAATTTACTGAACAAACGACTAATAGCAAGGCTATTAACTAACCCATAAAAATCTGCTTTATCCTAATTATTATTATTATTACCTGCGAATCATCCGGTGGGATAGCAGTAATTTTACGGGCTTACAACTCTAAAATATGAGGTTGGATTCCTCGCGGTGGAATAAAAATAGTTTTCCATTGTTACGTAAATCTGAGAATTCGAGAGACTCTCCAAACACCTATAGGTGGGTTCAATGCGACGCGCCAGAAGACAGTGTCTATTGTTGGGAGTTTATAGCACACCAATTACAATAACCCAACATTGTCTATTGTTGGGTTGTTGTAATTGGTGTGCTATAAACTCTGTAAGCTATATGTATTATTGACACTTATTAATCGGGAAACTTCAGGAACATTTATAAATTACGAACATTATAAACCATTTAACGTCAGTGGATTTCACATCGGACATTAGTACTTTCACGAAAACATTACCTAACAGTCATCGGTGGAAACTCGACCTGTAATCTGCGTGTGATCAGCG
>NW_013666756.1:46317-53063 GCF_000517525.1 Limulus polyphemus
AAAACATATTTGTATTAAAAAGGAAAACTGTGTGTGTATATCAATCTTGTTGACAAATAACATAAATTGGAGATACATCGGCATTTATTTAACTACTGAATTTATATAATCATTTCACTCAATTTCAGAATATTCGAGACCCCCAATTGTATGCTTGCTAGCACTAATACCAAATGCTGTAGGGAAAACACATATACAGGGGTAGACTACCTAATTATCAGCGATAAAACGAAATTAATAACAACGCAAAAAAAAAACAACAAACAAACAGTGCAATAATTAAATTACATAAACTATATCAAACTCACTAATTATTTTTGGAATTACATAGTTACCGACTCATCTTTGAAACAAAAGTTTGCGTAATATCATAATTTCAATATCTGTCCTATATGATCACCTAGTTTAATTCGAAAGCAAAGTTAGTTAAAACTTAAAAAAAAAGATTAAACAAAATCATCATATCAGTAAGTATTTTTTTTGGCTAATGGAAAAAAAATAATACTCTCATATTCGAGATTTGTTTTGCAATGCTGATTTACCACAGCATCACCGAGTATGTATTAACAAAACGTTATAAATATTACAATATACACAAATAAATGGTAGTTTTAGAGCGACTTAAGTAAAAAAATAAAACATTCATTTTAAGTGGCATAACGGTATGATTTTAGGCCTGAAAACTTTAAAAGAACAAAATCATATAAAAGTATTTAAAAAAAAAGAGTCTATAAACATCACAATATAAGCGTGTGTGTGTATATCCATATAAGATCTATCAGTCTATATATGTTTATCGTGTATGAATATAAGAACATCTTTACTAATATTGTTGTATTTCAACACGATAACATACAAGGGATTCTGATTCTCAGAAACAATACATGTGGTTATTCATTTAGTCGATAACTTTAAAAAGATAGCTAAAAATAAGCAGGGGTACGAAGAACATCAAAACCGAAGTACTTATATCTAAGCTTTGTAAGGTATTCATTAAGTCTAATAGTTAAATGTGATGTATATCGCAATCAGTATATAATAATAGTTATTTCCTGGTACGTTAGCCTTATGTTACGCCGTCTTATTTGTTTCTCCTGTACATTTTTTTTTGTGAACAGCTAAGTTTTAATGCACTTACTAAGGGCATCTATTTATTACGTGTATATTCTTCCACTTTGAGGATATTTCAAGTCGAGTTTTAATTTTTTTTTTTTTTATTTTGCTTTAAAACTTGCGTTACCGTGATCCAGGCAGAAGACAAAACCTATGCATGCAACTTACAGCTGTGACGTCAGGGGCAGGGGGCGGAGTCGTACTTCCTTCCCGCTGTGTGGACATACCTAATATTGGACGATCTACGTGAAAGTCGACCTCGGCTCTGCTGCTTGTTGCTGAATGATTTCAATGTCTGCCTTAAGAAGGAAATGGTATCTTGGCAGGTACAAGAACTAGGTAAGAAAATTAATTCAACTTTGGCCTTAGATACGTTTATTGCCTTATAGTTACTTGAGAACTTAAAAAAGGCGAATTAAAAAAAACACTCTTGAATTATTTAAATACTTTAAATGATAAAGTCACAGGCTAGTTCCAAGTTTCTCTCCTTGACTATCCGCTGCTTGTCCCCGTCAGGAGGTTGGTCAGAATGATCCGCTTTTAAGAGACGACCATATGGTAGTCACTGTTCCTCTCCTGTAAATATTCAGGCAAGTCATCACTCGACAAGATATTTAATTTAAAGCAATAAGAGACCGATTAATGATGATAAGGGTCGACACAGGGCTGGAACGGAGTGCCACCGCTCCAACTCTACTTCTGATTGGCCGAACGCTCCCATTCAATATGCTAGCATTCAAGCGCGAGAGGAGTGACGTTTTCGGAAGCTCCACGATTGGCTCTGTAGATACGTGATTACTAAGAGCAAGCGGCGGGAGATTGAGCTGTTTCCAATTACACGAAAAGGATCTGAGAGCAAACTTAGTTAAGTAATGTTGCCACGTGCCCCGCGCCTATTATGCAAATAAGCATGCACGCGCACAACGAGTTGTTATTCTGAAACCCTTGTTGTAATCGAATATAAAGTATCTTCTCAAATTTTAAATGAGAGTCACTTATAAAACAAAGAAAAACAAAACGAAGAGAGAACTGGGTATGTGAACAATACTCTTTAGAGTTTCGTGCAAGTTGTCTACATTCAAGTAATGTTGGCTAGTATGTAGTTACATTAATATTTACGTATTCGCTTAATGTATATGGCCACTCAGACATGATAGGTTATGATCACCAAAAACAAAGTAAAAGTACATTTTAACCTTTTCACGATTTCAGTAGGTGTGAGAAATGGAAAAATTCAATTAACGTGCGAATTTTGTATTGCCAAAATATTAACTGCCATGCTTAATGTTTTTCGAAATTAATGCCTTTGCATTAGACAAGAACAATGAATAAACACTACAAGAAGTGCTAAGCCAAATGATTTTAGTCCAAAGAATATAATACAATTAAACTTAGAAGAGATTTCGGTTGTAAAACTCCTTATTTTGCCAGCAAAATGTGTCTTAAATTTTGAACTTATAACAAAATGATCACCATGTGGATGTAGCTTTTCTTTTTATAGAATGTAGCAAAAAAAAGGCAAAGGAGACACAAATTAAAAGGACGACTAAAACAAATAACATTATTGTGTTTCGTTTCTACACAACGTTATATTTTTTTCTTTTTTTTTACATTAGGATCTGGCGCTTGTTCTCTAACCATTGGGGTTTGTATAGCTGCATCAGCATCCACAGAGTGATATAAATGATTTTTACTGAAATGCTAAGTATAAAATACACAAATGATGACGCAATCTTCTTGTGATTCGAAAACTTTGTATGCACCAAATATATCGAAGTTTCCTTACTTGTCTTTAACAATGACTTTTGTATAGTCGTGTCTACTATTGTCAAAACAATTAAACATTGCGGTTTCCAGTGTCTACTGTTGTCAATACAACAAAATATCAATTTTTCCCTTGCCTTTTGTTGTCCACGCAACAAAGCATCAACTTTCTCCGCGTCGACTGTTGTCAAGACAACAAAACATCAGTTCTCTCCGTGTTTGATATTTTCAAGGCAACCAAAAAATCGGGGCTCCCATGTCAACAACTGTCGAAACAATTACGCATTTATATCCCTAATTTTCAATAATAAGGGAATTCGTATTTAAAAAAATAATAAATTAAGATAATGGAATAAGAGTAAAGAAAACAACAATATAATAGAAATTACTGATTTTTCCAAGCCCGTTCCCTTGGCTGTGGTTTCGCTAGATAGTAGATAGGGACAGTGGGAATCTCGTTAATCCATTCATGCGCGTCACTAATTAGATAACGAGGCATTTGGCTACCTTAAGAGAGTCATAGTTACGTTAAATTGCTAATATCTGTTAAATAAAATAGAAGCTCCTGAAAATACAAAAAAAAGCATAATTTTACTGCAATAAATTATTTTTTTGTTGCATCACCTGTTGTTTTTTTCTTTCGATAATAATGCAAATGTAGTTCTTAAACTAATAATGTGTAAATGATCTACATTCAATATTAATTCACAGTTATATTCTATTCTCCTTAGATGGACGTTGTTTGATAGCCTGCTTATAATGTATCGTGGGTTAGGACATATTAAGCTCCGAAAATTATAATTTATACTTTCAATTAATAAGTACTACTTACGATATATATATATATATAATATTAGCCCTTAATTAAGACAGATTTCTATATCACTATTCTTGCTTCGTACATAACATGATGTTTGTTCTTCGATAAATTTAAGGTTTATCGTAAGCAAGTTAACTTAAAAACAAAGTTTTACAAACTTGAAAATGAAAGGAATACAAATCACGTGTATTCTAGTTGTGGTCAGTTTCATCAACCTTCATGAACTATTACCTTAACATATAGGATTAAAATTTAGGGTAGGAGTCTATCACTTTGTGCCAGATTTGAGTCTCCCTACTCCATACTATTATATATATATTTTTTTTACCAGCTTCCTAAAAGGAACACATAACTCCTTCACCAGATTTTAAAGATTCTGACATTCAAAGATCTAGAAAGAAGGACCATCTAAACTTCAGACATACAAATCGAGACTGTAAGATTTATTCTATTCTTCAATATGTAATACAATTAAAAATGGTAGATTATATCCAGCATCAAATTAGGTAATTTTTTCCGTGTCTTACAATCTCTTAGAGCTCTTTGCCCCCCAGTGGCACAGCGGTATGTCTGCGGACTTACAACGCTAGAAACCGGGTTTCGATACCCGTGGTGGGCAGAGCACAGATAGCCCTTGTGTAGCTTTGTGCATAATTAAAAACAAACAAACTCTTAGAGCTCATATAAATCAGTATTCAAGTATTCAGTCAATAATTATGTCTTTAAATTACTGCGAAGATATCTTGTTATGAATAAGGTATTATTTTAAAGACTTTTCAAATTCGTGATAAATTCAATAGTTTCTTACCTCTTATTATATTCATTATTTAATTTGCCTTGCGGAGCAATTTCAGAAGAAGTACGTTGTTGATATAAATAACCTAAGCTGTTAACTTAAAATTCATGATATGAATAGTACGTATAATAACATCTTTGCTGCTTCACTTTGGAAATTGTGTGTTTGTTTCTAATTAAGCACAAAGCTACACAATTGACTATCTGTGTTATGCTCACCACGGGTATCAAAACCCGGATTCTAGCGTTGTAAGTCCGCAGACATACCGCTGTGTCACTGGGAGGGGGGGCTTCACTTTAGAAATATAATGATTGTTACCTCATTAAAAATTGTAGAAATGTCGGAAACGTTAATGTGCCCTTTATCTTCTGATTGTGATTATATTATTTCATTGTAAAAATACAAACTCTTAACTCAAATGTTCAGCAATTACATCTATCATTCTGTGATTTTACACACTAATATCAAATTATCTATTCTGGTTTGTGCATACGTTTTTTTATTTTTGTATTTGTAGGTAAGCTAAGCACAAGTACTTAGTCATAAAAATCGATTTACACGGTTTAAGAGCACACAGCTTGTTAACTCAACCAGAAACCAATGTAACGATTCGTGGCTTCCAATCAAGCTAAGAGCCAGGTATCGTCTAGTTGGTCACTTGCTGGTCAGCTTCATCAACCCTTTACTGGTTGGATCTAATGGATTATCTACTTAACATTCAGGATTAACTTTAATCTAGGACATAGAGCAGTGCCAGAATGTGTCGCGTATACACTATATAACAGTACACAGTGAAACTAGCTAAGCCTATAGCATAATTCTCTCTCTCTGTTGGAAACAGTCACGAGCCCCTCGGGATTGTCTCTTTACCGTTTGTTTCGCTAACGAGGGTCATTAATTACCGTACGGCCATTAATACGAGCGCGAGGTCAGGGAAGAACTAGTTGTTAGAACAACGCTTATTTACTAAAACACTTTACCGCGAAATCTTCAGTGAGCCAACAGTACTCCACGTAACATTGTTTCTCAGCAACTCTTTGATGGCTAATTCTATTGAAGCTCCTCTAACAATATGGAAAGATAGACAATAACCTCCCCTGACGGCACGTTAATTGGATCGGCCAGTTTTGTTTTTTGCTTGTAGACCTCTCCTTTCTGTCGAAGAGAACAACACAACCCTCGAGTGATCAGGACGGCGGAGTAACAGTAAAACCTTATTGCTTAAGCCCACAATAGCTATTAGGATATGGAGTTATAACCTAAAGCTATCAAAGTGTCGATTTAGATCTCTGACTTGCTAAGGTGGTTTATTAGGTTATAGATGGATGAATGGTTGTTAGTTGAAACAAGTATTTAACACTTATCAAAGTCTAAAGTAATGTCAGTTTTCTTTTTTTTAGATCGCCATGTAAATGATAAACTCTATATGAAATGTGTACATATAAACACACACATATATATATATAATTAACATATTAATTATAATATATAATTAACATATTAATTATCTCATAATGGTAATAATAAGAAACACAAAATAGAACAAAAAACAGTTGAAATTATTTTTGTTTATTTGATGTAAATTGCAAAATTACTTAATGATTTGATATGCCACGAATTGACCAGACATATTTATTAACTCGATAATGTTGATTTATTATATATTATGACGTAGCGTTATGCTAAATCTTATGATAGCATGGACTTTAGAAAATAAATCTGAATACAGAAACAACTTTGTAAAGAGATCTCATTGACTTAGATACAATGAACACTTTCCTTAATGTATGATATATATATTATTCAGATACAAGTCTACGTGATATACATATTCTACTTTTAAATATATATATATATCTGTATATGAAACTACACTGTTTGTAAGGACCGTTAGTCGAAGTTAAAAATTGTGATAATTAATTGAAATATTAAAATAAAATCATAAATATCAAAATTTCTGATAGACTTTTTTTCGTGTCAATTCAAGAAATCACAGTAAAGTTGTCAAAGTATAAAAATACTCTGCACAACAGTGCTTTCATACTAAGATATATACAGTTGCCAAATTAGTATACTTTCGTATTTACGTCAATTTTGGGCCCACCCAGTCGAAATGAATCAGCTATATTTCGAACCTTCAATGAAGGGCTCACCTACTCGCAATGCATCAGCTAGATTTCTAAACCTTCAACGAAGAACCCACCCACTCGCAAAGAATCAGCTAGATTTCTAAACCTTCAACGAAGGCCCCAC
>NW_013666756.1:54063-56397 GCF_000517525.1 Limulus polyphemus
TGAACCTTCAACGATGAACCCATCCACTCGCAATGAATCAGCTAGATTTCTAAACCTTCAACGAAGGGCCCACCCACTCGCAATGAATCAGCTAGATTTCTAAACCTTCAACGAAAATTTGTAATTAAAAATCGTTCTTCTTATCTTTTCTCTAGTTATTTCCTTGTGTTTTTTATTGTCATATTATTTATTATAGACATTAGGTTCCTTGTATTAGCTTGTTATCTGACTCCTATCATACGTTGATAGTGAAGTTTTCATATAACTCGTTCTTTTAGGAGGATTTTTTAAACGGAATAATGAAGTTTTAAACAATTTTGATAACCATTCCATAAACCGGCGAGTTCTGGTGTTGAACGAAAAGGCTTTTAGGCAGTGACTTATGGGAAACAAAAGACAGATATGAAATAATAGTTTTACATACCTCTGAACTGGAATCCGAAATAGCTAAATTAAGATGAATGTGATAAATGTTTGCAGTTTAAAAGATTTTTCTCACAAATGCTAGGCCTAATAGTTTCCAATGCTTCGCCAGCTTTCAGCGTTTTTAAACTGTAACTTTTGATGTAATTTTGTTTTAACGCCTACCTCGATACTTTTCCACTGTCATCCGTAACAGCTGTAGCTTGATAAGTTTCTAATGAATTATTTTTTCGGACTTAGTTCAGATATATATATATATTAACTAGGGTTAACTAGGTTTCCTGATTCAATAACTTTGCAAATGGCTGCTTTACGTTTAACTTTATCTCCTCTTGACCACAATAACTTTCTATATCATTGAAATAGGGAACTATAACCGTCTACGTCATGCTATATTTTAGAAATATCAACCAAAATATTTATAAATAATATATACTCTTATTTTGTAAGTATTTAACTATTAAGCATGTCTTAAGAAGAAGAAAAAGCTATCTTGTTCAGAAATTAGTGCAGTTAATAGTGAACTGCGACATGTATGTGCATATTATTTGGGTAATTACAGAATTTCTAAAAAGATTGTCGATTTTCAAGCATGTCTTTATGTTAGATCTTACTGATTAGGAAGATCAACAGAATGATACGAATATTTTGGTTTGTTCTATTATATTGTGCTTCTAAAGCTGGATCAACTGTAAATTTACGCCACCTATACATAAAGTAATTTTTAGCTTTCTTTTAAATCAATTATACTTTTCTTTCATAATAATTGGTTTTTGTTAGTTTTCAACTATGTGGTTTTTGTCACGTATTTTTCAAATTTTCATTCCAGAGAGTTTGAATAATATTAATGAATAACACGTTTAAAAATTTCTCAATAATACAAAATTAATTTTGAAGTTGGAATATTTGATATCTTTTCCCCTTAAGAAGTCGAAAATCATTAATAGGCATTCACTTAAAATCGCTTTTTATTTTTTCCTAAATGGACGAATCTCGAGACTTGGACACAGTAGACAAACACGTCTCAAGTTAATTACATAGCATTCGCTGTTGTCTTAGGCCTAAGGTACTCTACGAATACACATCCAAGACTAAAGTAAATTAGAAGTGTATATGATACCGCAGCCAATTAGTTTAAATGTGTCAGTTTTCATGTCCTTCTTAATGTATTGCGGTATCTAGTTATTTCCTGTCCATGTAAAGTCCGCGAGTATTAGGGTAAAAGAGATCAATTTCACGCCTGCTAGGCTTTAGCAAGTGAAATATGGGATAATGCTGTAAATCAGATAATTTCGTAAGTATTTTATAGACAATAAAAGTTTTATAAATTTGTAATAAGAACATAATACACTTATCCCAAGGCATTAATCTTATCAAAGGTTTATAGAAATACATATACTCGTTAGCTGAGCTTTGTGCACTTTGCTCTGAATAATTACTTTTCTCTGGTAACTTAACGGTAAAAATTGGGGAATTATAATGATAATATTCGGGGTTCGATGCTCGCCACGGACGCGATTGAACAAAAAAAAATGAAGAAACATATAATGAATTAAGCTCAGGTAGATTAATTTTACCAAAGTTTATAAAAAAAATACGTCCGTTTCTTGAGTTTACTGCTTTTACCTTTGGAGAAATGCAAGGCTTTAATTTCTTTCTGTTTTTTTTTAATATAAATTTGAAATATTCATTATATTAACTGGTGAACGTGCAAGTACATCTGTTCAAGAAAAGGCTGGGACAAGTGATGTTACCAGTTTGAAGATTTTGCATATTACAGATCAAAATAAGAGAGAAATAGGACATTTTATACAAACCAGGTGGTTAGGTCGCTGGACAAGCAATTTGAGGGTCGCGGGTTCGAATCCCCGTCACACTAAACATGCTCGCCCTTTCAGCCGTGGGGGTGTT
>NW_013666756.1:57235-69049 GCF_000517525.1 Limulus polyphemus
CCCTCGTGTAGCTTTGCGCGAAATTCAAAACAAACAAACAAACATTTTATACACACCCAGAGCACCTACCTTTTTTTTTTAATTTTGTAGACATCATTTTGTTTTGTCGTAAATGTTTACTACAAGTGAGAATAATTTCAAATCTAAATATCCCAAAAGAAAAAGAAAACGATTAGGCTTGCATAGAAATAACTGCTCTCAAGACTGTAGTCCAACTGGTGACTATTTTGTTGCTGAATCTATAGGATGTGTTTGTGTAAAACCGTAAAGAAATAACATGTATAAGAGGATATATATACATATATAATGCTTTGGAACATACATCAAAACGTAGACTCACGATTATCTATCTCTCGGGTTTTCTACATTTGTTTAATTTTAGCGAGTGTAAGCAAAATTATAATAATTACATGCGTATTCTCTGTATGTGTTTACCAACAAATGTGTCGTTTGAGTTCCTTGGCTTAATCTATTTCGTCGTTGATGTAGTTTTATTTAAGCCTTTTGCTACCGGAAGTGAATGAACGAATTTCCACTAATGAAATCCCGTATTAGCTGAAAAACTTTCTTATTAAAACAGTACATAAAGACAAGACAGATTTGTTCTTTTTTTGTTACTTAACGTATATTAAGCCCGCGGAGACACCTATATAACATCTAATCGGATCTTGTTTTGTTTTGTTTTTTCTCGTTCGTGAAGCTTTCAATTCTATAAGCAAACAATAAATGCGTCTCATGTTCACGATAATTTGGAATGACCATCAAAAGTCTGTGATGATGGCAGGAAACGCGCTGAACAGGGAGTTTGACGTGTACATGGCGCGAAGAATATAGAAAACAGCTCGTTTTCGTCCCATAGGAGAAAAGGAAGTAACAGTAACGAGGGGGATTGAAGTGCACGATTTATGGAGGCGATAGGTGGCGAACGCCCAGACCCGTAAACCATGTATGCACTAACTTTGCGTGTCTCGTTTGTACACGATTCTATTAAATTCAGACAACGTTCTGAGGCGGAAAAGTGGCATATGGTTCCGGAACCAATTAGTCACATCAACCGGGATAACGAGCATCAGTCTGTCCTCGCCTAGCCGCGTGGGTACGTTGATTCTTCTAAGAGAACAACAAACTTCTCCGATGACTCGGCCGGATAGTTTATTCTTCACCGGCCATTGATACCTTTTGATATGTGTGTGTAGTTTTGTGGAGGAAGAACCTACTTGCAAAGGAGTTAATCAGAAAAGGGAAGAGTAAATGAAAAGTGATTCCACTGGTCTCTCGTCAGTCATTCAGTAGAAATGAAGGGGAAGCGAGTAACAGAACCTAGAATATTCAACCAATCGGATAGGCAGAAAAAATTCATTGAGGTTATGTAAGAAAATATTTCTATGAAAAGGACAGCAGTAAAAAAAAACAGTCTTTATGTTAACGAAGAGTACTTTATTAGAAGTAGAAAATACAGTATTTGGGTTAATGACGAGCGCTTTATTAATAGTAGAAAACAGGCTTTGTGTTGAGAAAAGCGCTTTGTTAACGAAGAGTACTTTATTAGAAGTAGAAAATACAGTATTTGGGTTAATGACGAGCGCTTTATTAATAGTAGAAAACAGGCTTTGTGTTGAGAAAAGCGCTTTGTTAACGAAGAGTACTTTATTAGAAGTAGAAAATACAGTATTTGGGTTAATGACGAGCGCTTTATTAATAGTAGAAAACAGGCTTTGTGCTGAGAAAAGCGCTTTGTTAGAAGTAGAAAATACAGTCTTTGTGTTAATGACGAGCGCTTTGTTAGAAGTAGAAAATACAGTTTTTGTGTTAATGACGAGCGCTTTGTTAGAAGTAGAAAATACAGTTTTTGTGTTAATGACGAACGCTTTATTAATAGTAGAAAACACAGTCTTTGTGTTGAAAAAAGCGCTTCGTTAGAAGTAAAAAACAGTCTTTGTGTTGAGAAAAGCGTTTGTTAGAAGTAGAAAATACGGTCTTTGTGTTAATGACGAGCGCTTTATAAGAAGTACAACACATAGTCTTTGTGTAACGAATAGTGCTTTATTAGAAGTAGAAAGCATAGTCTTTGTGTTAATGAAGAGCAGTTTATTGTAATAAGATTCAAATGACTATTCCTAGTAGACAAAGTCAGATAGCATAGACTTATCTACGGAAATGAGTTCCAGGTCATTAAAGTAGACCTTGTATAAATAACGTCAACTTATCCGGTGACTCAGCGGGTTAGTGGGCTTATAACGCTAAAATACGGGTTTCCGTAACCGCAGTGGGCAGAGCAAAATTAGCCCTTTGTGTAGCTCTTGCTTTATAGCACATAAAAATAACGCAAAGTCGTTTAGAGTTGTAAACCTGTGTAATATAAACACTTTCGTCAGAAGTGTGCATCAGCGCACTTTCCTTTTTAGGTCATTCCAAATATTTCATTTTATTAAGTATGAAGCTTCAACCAACGTATAAAATTTCGTTCATTTTTCAGCGTTTCGGTCATACGCACTCAAGAGGGAAGGTTTCGTTTGTTTTATTTTAGCGTTGCGCCTGTACATTTCTAGCTAATCTATTGGTGGAAAAATTTAACATTTCAATTCGCTTCTTTAAGATTGACTGCGATGTTCTTTTTAGGGCAATAGCATAAGAATTAAAACGAATTTTAAGATTGATAACATTCACCAAAGGTCAGATGTCATTTATCTTTAACCTATGTTCAGTTCACGTATAAAAATAAAAAAAAAAGAAAAACACCCAAAAAACCTAAACTGTGTGTTTGTTTGTTGTTAAGCACGTAGCTAAAGACTGGGCTATCTGCGCTATGCCTATCATGGGTATCGAAACTCGGTTTTCAGCGTTAAACTCTGTGTTTATGAGCGTTTCCACATTATTACTGTTCCAATCAACCCTGCTCTTCGGTCATGAGCGGTCCCAAAGTTGGCATGTGCTTCTCTCCATTCTGACCAGTAGTTTCAAATTAAGCGTGCTTATGTTTGAACCTTGGGGGGTCTCTGACTTGACGATTTAGTTTGTGTGTCGCATACTATGCTGTTCAGGTTGAAAACACCAAAATACCAATGCCCAAAACCTCCAGTGACTTAACCTGTCCAAATTTTGATAAGGACTGGACGAGATTTGTTATTTAATAATCAGCAATAAAATAGAAATATTTGATCCAAGGGACGTAACTCTTCATAACTATAGCTAGGATGAAGCTACAGCATATTCAGAGGCTCAAACCATGGCTTTTACTATCCGTAATCCACCACTCTGACTACTAAGCCACACCCGACCCTGTGTTGATTCATTTTCATTTATAAAAAGAAGGTCAAGTTATCCCATATTTTCGTAGACCCCAAGTACAATTTATTACCACACAAGTAACATCTGAATAACAATAAACAAGTTTTATATATGATTAAATGTCCAGTAACAAAAGTAACTCTATTTCAAAATGCATCCAAGTGGTATGCCTCTGGTTTTATAAGCATTAAAAATGACAACTTAACCCGAAAAAAAGGTTTAGAGCAAAAAAATAAATAAAGTTCGCACTTAAATATTCTTATATGATACGAACTTGAAATATTCAAAGTAACTTTTGTACAAATTTGGAGACAAAACATTTTATATATGACACGAGTAAAAAAAATAAAAAATACTTGTCTATTTGTGTTTGGGCGCAAACCTAAACAATGGCTCCTCAGTGGCACAGCGGTATGTCTGCGGATTTACAACGCTAGAAACTGGGTTTCGATACCGGTGGTAGGAAGAGCACAGATCACCCATTGTGTAGCTTTGTGCTTAATTTCAAACAAACAAACCTAAACAATGAATTATCTGCACTGTGCCTACCGCAGGTATCGAGCCACGATTTTAGCGTATAAACACAAAAGATAACTACTGAGCCGTTGGGGAAAAAATCAAAATCAAAACTTGAAATTATTGACTATGTTCATTTGAGCAAAATTTTGATAATCCTGTTTTGTTTTTGTAATTTTGGCTTATTTGTTTTTCAAATTGTTTTTTTATTTTATAGGTTAGATTATAAAGTCATTATATTTACCTCATTCAAAACTAACCATAATGGGTTTTAGTGAATCTGTAAATCCTTGAATGACAATTAACTGTAATTGATTGTTATGTACATGTAAAGCTCCAGCTGAACGTATTGCAAGGTTCTTACTATTTACTCTGCCAGATACATTAGGCTTGTGGCTCAAGTGTATATACCAACCTTTGAAACAACGATTATTTTCTGAAAACAACAAAAACAACAACTTTAAATTGAGTAAAGACCGTTGGCTAGTTTTCAAAGAATTTATATTTAGTTTAAGAATATGTGCGTTTAATTTACCATTTACATAGTCGAGTAGTTAGCTTTGTCTGGCGCGGATTGAAAGGTCCAAGGTTTGAGACGGGAACACCGCTGGAACGCTCCTATCATGAGGACATATAAAACACTTATATTAGTTTATAAATTTACAGTAATAATAAAAAATAATGATAAATAACGAATTAATAACAGGTCTATAAAGAATGCGATGCATAACGAGACAAAAAAAAAACGCGATCAATTATATCATGCACGAGAGGAAAAACGTTTTTGTTTTTCTAGAGAGAGAGGTGAAATATTCACCTGGTTGCCAATAGTGTTCCATCATACTGACAGTTGGTCTCTCATGAGACTGATACTGTGAGTCTATTTTGGCCACTGTATTTATGAGTTAAAGCTCTCAGTCGTGTGGATACATGCCCCAGGTATATACTACTTCTACTAGACTCTCCATAACGAAGACCGCCTGTCGAGTTCATTTGGTAAAATGGCATTAAACATTAACTAAAAACCTCCTTTCCTCCCTTCATAGAGAATCCTGCAAATGAGGAGTAACTAAAAATATGCCATGAACCTATTTCATATCTTATATGATGTTCATGTTAAATATGTCCTGAGGGTTGAAGAAGTGCGTTTTAATTTAATGAGTTGAAATATTTAACGCAGTAGTAAGTAATGTAATAACCAACTACATTTCCCAAAGGCTCATTGCATGACTCGAAATTTAAAAGGGTGCACACGAAACGCGTGTCGAGTCCACAAGTACACGACAAATGTAGTTTAGTGTCGGAAAAATGTGCGCACTTTGTAACAAAAGGAGGATTTTTCCCTAATAGACCTAATTAGAGTATACGTATATTGTAGTTTTAGTTCGTGCCAACTGTGAATTCTTTAACTACCAAAATTATAAGCGGTATCGTTCGTATGCAGTGATTCTAAGGATTGTTTTGCTGAGAAATGTGTAAGTTAACAATCTGTTAACTTCACGTACTTCATTTTTATTTATGTTTTATTTACAGATTATTATAAATTCCTGTTCTCAAATACCAAAAGAAGATGTAAAAAAACAAAACTTAGATCGATGAGTAAGAACGTTTTCCAGTAGTTCATTTCATCGTGTGGTGTCGACAATATGTGTATTCTTTGCATTTAAGTCTGAAATATAACAAGAGTATAGCGATACATTTTACAGTTCTTCCTATAGTTTTGTGATTGAAATAAACCATTTAAACCAATTATTTAGAATATTGCTCACCGGGTGTCATCATCATTTGTGATACTCAGAAATACTGTACACCTCAAAGCCAAGTAGATGTGGTCAATTATTCACCAGGTGTCATCATCTGTGATACTCAGAAATACTGTATACCTCAAAGCCAAGTAGATGTGGTCAATTACTCACCAGGTGTAATCATCTGTGATACTCAGAAATACTGTATACCTCAAAGCCAAGTAGATGTGGTCAATTATTCACCAGGTGTCATCATCTGTGATACTCAGAAATACTGTACACCTCAAACCCAGGTAAATGTAGTCAGATTACTCACCAGGTGTCATCATTTGTAATACTCAGAAATACCAGACCTCGAAGCCTAGTAGATATGGTCAGATTACTCACCAGGTGTTATCATCATCTGTGAAGGAAGACCACATTTTTTGAAAGAACCTGTTATGTAAACTAAGATAAGAAAGTAAATATTGACTGTCTGTTTGATGCCTTAACCTCACTGAATATTGTTCGATTTTGTTTGGTAGCATAAAGAATTAAGAGAGGTTAAATATGCAAGACGATCCATCCTTGGCTCGATGCCAGTTGGAAGTTGCCAGACTCTTAATTAATAATGGAATTATAGAGACGCTTTAGGAAGATAAATGTCATGCCACAGGGAAAACTATATCAACGTGAAGTTAATATAATATGATTCAGTATCGAAAATATATATATAGACTTGAATACAACATCATTTCTGCCATAAACATTAATGACATTATATACTTCTCTCACAATAATAAAGACTAATGACAGTACATACTTTTGTCACAATAATTACTATTAGTGACAGTACACATTTTTTGTCACAATAACAGTACATACTTCTGTCACAATAATAAAGAGTAGTGACAGTACATGTCCCAATAATAAAGACGAATGACAGTACATACTTCTGTCACAGTAATAAACAGTAGTGACAGTACATGTCCCAATGATAAAGACTAATGACAGTACATATTTCTGTCACAGTAATAAACAGTAGTGACAGTACATGTCCCAAAAATAAAGACTAATGACAGTACATACTTCTGTCATAGTAATAAACAGTAGTGACAGTACATGTCTCAATAATAAAGACTAATGACAGTACATACTTCTGTCATAGTAATAAACAGTAGTGACAATACATCAAATTAGGAAATTAAGTCCTAAAAGACTGTATGTCGGAAAGTGAGTTCATGAGGGAAAAACAATTTTGAAGATTTTATTTAAATTAGCAATCTATACGATCGTCTCTGTGGATGAAAATCAAAACAAACAAAGTATTTTCATAATACAATGGTAAAAATGTGGTATGCTCGAACAAATAATATTTTCTAAGCACAATTATTTTTAATTAATACATGTTAGTATTTTTCGTACTGATAAACAATATTTATATGAATACGTGAAATAAGGTAGAAAATGTTATTCTTAATTTTGATTTGTCAGCTTTTTCGTGGTCAAATTAACAAGTCAAGAGCACTTCTGTAGAGAAAAAAAAACACGTAATATTTCTACACTACTGATATCCCGAAAATCCTTGTAAAGGAAAACTCGGGCTAGCCTAAACCGCTAACATATATACCAGCACAATTATGTGTGAATATTTTTTCTTTGTTTCAAAGCAATAATACATTATGAATTGTTATATGTGTGTTATTCTGAAAGACAGTGCCTTTACACCAAAATGAAGGCTGATTTTTATTTCAGAAGAATTGCTTATACAAATATAGAACACCTTGGTACTTCAACTAATGAAGGGTGTTATAAAGTTAAATATCATTGTAGAGCATTAAGCGTTGAAACAACAACAACATATAGAATACCTTGGTACTTCAACTAATGAAGGGCGTTATAAAGTTCAATACCAACGTAGAGCATTAAGCGTTGAAACAACAACAACATATAGAATACCTTGGTACTTCAACTAATGAAGGGCGTTATAAAGTTAAATACCAACGTAGAGCATTAAGCGTTGAAACAATAACAACATATAGAATACCTTAGTACTTCAACTAATGAAGGGCGTTATAAAGTTAAATACCAACGTAGAGTATTAAGCGTTGAAACAACAACAACATATAGAATACCTTAGTACTTCAACTAATGAAGGGCGTTTTAAAATTAATTATCAACTACATAATTAGGATTTTCGAAACCATAATTTACTGTTCTGTAACATTCACTATGAACTTTTAATCCGATCGTTCACAACACACAGGTAAGATTCTGATTTATGATAATCTAAGAAAATAATCCGTGTCAGTATTATGTTTATTTAAGTCGTTTCTGGTCATGCCGAGAATCTAATTTAAAGCTTTATCGATGGTCTAGAAACAAAACTGTATTTTCGTTAAATCTAGGGAAGACAATGTTTATCAATATATAGATATATATATATTTTAAATCTGTTTCTAGGCGTTCCAACGCTATAAATTTTTTTGTCTCATTAACATGATGGTCTGTCTTATAAAGTTTCAGAGAAGACTTGCAAATATTAACGTGGACTCTCATCCAGTTTCAATAACTAAAACAATGAATGCCCCCCCCCCGTGGCACAGCGGTATGTCTGCGGACTTTAAACGCTAGAAACTGGGTTTTGATACCCGTGGTGAACAAAGCATAGATAACTCATTGTGTAGCTTTGTGCTTAATTACAAACAAACATGAAAAACAACGAATGAAATTATATATGCATAACAAATAATTTGTGGTATCAGAGTGTCAATTGATATTATAATTTACCCTAAATAATGAATAACAACCAGTGCCTTATTTTCATAAAAATGCCCAAATCGTATGCGTACCACTAGATGGCTCTAAAACTCGTGGCTAGGCATAGCAGTTCAAGTACAATCATATATTAGAAACGTATCCAATACTTCTCAACATCAAGGTTAACTTATAAAGATCAATAACAAATGATCTTAAGTTTTACTGCTCAACCATTGAGACCAAAGACGAGGTTGTATATCTAGCAACAACCAAGTGATGCCCATTAAAATACACACGCACTATAGATGGTTAGTTTCCTCAAAGATATATATATTTACGAAACCCAACAGCATAATAGTTATGAGCTGTAGACATGAAACGTTTGTCTTCAGCAATAATTTGGAGACTCGTACTGCTCCAAATCTTTATTTCTCTAAAGTTAATGATCCGTGTATCAGGTTATTCTATTCGTGGTCGGTTGCAGCTGTTGACATAAGACGAGCCAATCATTAAGAAGAACACTTTAATAGAACAGTTTTGAATTGTAATTCTTTACCTAAGGACAGAAGAGTTTGGAAGAAAGGTCATGTCATACAGAATAACATAGTGGTGAGTTCATCAGTGTAAGTATCCCATGTTTATTTAAGTTATCGGTCAAGTCAATCTAGAGAACTGAACTGTGCGTGTATAATATCACGATTATCATGATGCTGTTCGTAAGAAATGAATTACGTTCTTTACTGCCACAAAAACAACAACAAAAACCAACAAACTAAACACATAAACTCTATTACATTAAGCTGCTATACAACAAGTAAAGCCCACCATTTAGTTCTTCTCCCTAAAAATATAATGTACAATTATATGTCTCTACGATGACCGTGACTCATATTAGATAAAGCTGTTTTTTTATATATGTATTCAAATACCTTGACAATGAGTCTTCTGGTTTTGAGCGTTTGTTTAGACAACTAAACTAATTTTGAAATTAATCAACGATGAACAACAAATCGGCACCAGGGGGAGATGATCTGCCAAAGGGAAAAGATTAGCAATGGAGTATTACAGTCGATAATGAGACTGTAATAGTATGAAGGTCTACTATGATGAGCTCTATTATATAGACTACCATTCAGAATAACTCTTGTGGGACCTTATCTCTGCAACAATAATAAAGACAGCTATAAGTCAATTGCAACATTGTTAAGAGTTTTTTTTCTGAACAATATAATTAATACAAATGTGATTCCAAATAATTAAAAATTGTGTAATTTCCCTGTTGTGTTTTTCCTTTTTTAGATTTTCTGCCAACAAATTTCGCTTTTGTTAAAAATAACGCGTCATCAATTAGGAGAAAACCTTCACCTTTTTTCTTTTTAAATGTACTCATTTCTCGATTCTAAGTAATAATTAAAAGGGGGGGGGGACGCTTAGTATACACACGAGATGACTGATTGTAAAATCATAAGTGATTATAAAACCACAGATGTTGTTTAAAAGGTCAAAACACGTGTCAAAAATCCCACGAACACAAAATACAGAAAATAATCCTGTCCCACTGGAACCGTGGCACGTGGTGAATTAGTAGCTTCCTCACTGACAGTTGTAAGTCAGATAACAGCTTCCTCACTGACCGTTGTGAGTCAGATAACATCGTACTGTACATTTTAATTTAATGATGGAACTAAAACAGGAATTATTATACACACTTGACTTTATAAGCTTTTATTTACAAACAGCCACAAAATGATAATTTATTAACTAGGATGTTATTGTTGTTTGATATTAAGCACAAAGCTACACCAAGGGCTATCTGTGCTCTGCCCACCTCGGGTATCGAAACCCGGATTCTAGTGTTGTAAGTCTGCAAACATACTGCTGTGCCACTTTGGGGGGGGGCATTAATACTAGGAAATATTTATTATGAGAGGGACAATTCTCGTTATTTTCTTTTAAGCTAATAAACGTTTCATGCTGTTTCGAAGTATGACAAGACACCAACTGTGATTGCATCAAAACTGTGTATTGAATAGACAGAAAATATACGGTTTTCTTTGCCAAGAAACAGATTAAAAGGAAATGGTAAGAAAGAAGAAAAACTTTCAAAGGTTATTTTCATCAAGTGGTTTAAGATATTTTTTTAATATTTTAAGCTACTAATACCAAGATTATTGAGATGTCTGATTTTGTTTATAAGTTTCAATGTTTTAACTGGTAAACTACCTAGTTATACGTCTCCACTTTCGTATAATGTGTAAAACAGTTATCCTTCTGGACCACTCTTAAAAATATTAGTTTATTATATTAAATAATCTGGCAGTTAGAGCGTCAGTGTACATAAGCAGCAAACCGATTTTTTTTTAAAGTCGAATAAAATGCAATGTGTTTAATTTCCGTGCATTTAGCTGTTCGTAGAATGCGTTTAGAATACATTTTGCATATTTTCTGGTACATAATTATACATAACTCGCTCCTTTCAATTCTCTCTGGTTATCATTAAATATTGTCTGATACACATGGCACAGTTTACAATCAAACCTTCTTATATCGTTTCACTTTAATTGCTAATAAATTCCCAGTTTGGGAATCATGCTCTATTTGTTCAATGTTTCGAAGATGCATTATAGCAGTATCTCGTTAACGGAATCCCAGATCGTAAAAGTATTCAAATGAAAAGCAGCCAGCGTTTGGTTAAATACGTTGGAGTTGAAAAAGAATGCCTCGAACAACATCTTCCTCGGCGACGTCAATGTTAACGGAATTAATTTATGTAGTATATTTGTTTAGTGTTAGATGCTTTTCCTACCTATATTTATACAGTTAAGCGCTGACTATTAATTGTTTGGAAACTGACGTCGTACATAGGTTATTCAAAAGATCTCTCTTCAAAAACGTGTGTTTCAATACAGAAGCGAACGTGCAAACATGGCTTAAATTGATGGACTTATTGTTTGTGTTGAAACTACGGGGGTAATAAAACCGACAAACTTTCTTTCTTTGATTAAAATGTTAATTCATTGTTTCAAATGCAATCACTCTTAACTTGACAAGCGATAGTTGCTAAGCTGCTCCTCCACTGAGCGCCTCTCTCTTTATGTCACCTTGTTAAATAAACGCTGAAACATCGGAAGTATACGTTGTTAACGTGAGTCGAGAGACCACACCCTATATGAAGCTAGGACTGTACTAATGGGTTGTTCTTTCGATAAGATTAATTCACCGAGATCAGCACGAAGCCATGGCTGATATCTACAGAACCCGGAGCCAAAAAATCATACTTTTGAGTCCATTAACGTGATCAGCCTACCTATTAAAAAAATCATACTTTTGAGTCCATTAACGTGATCAGCCTACCTATTAAAAAAATCATACTTTTGAGTCCATTAACGTGATCAGCCTACCTATTAAAAAAATCATACTTTTGAGTCCATTAACGTGATCAGCCTACCTATTAAAAAAATCATACTTTTGAGTCCATTAACGTGATCAGCCTACCTATTAAAAAAATCATACTTTTGAGTCCATT
>NW_013666756.1:69573-78702 GCF_000517525.1 Limulus polyphemus
GAATAGTGTGTTTCCCATTCAGTCAAAAGAGAATAAAGTGTGTTTCCCATTCAGTCAAAAGAGAATAGTGTGTTTCCCATTCAGTCAAAAGAGAATAAAGTGTGTTTCCCATTCAGTCAAAATAGATTAGTGTGTTTCCAATTCAGTTAAAATAGAATAGTGTGTTTCTCATTCATTCAAAAAAGATAGTGTGTTTCCAATTCAGATAAAGGAGATTAGTGTGTTTCCCATTCAGTCAAAAAAAATAGTGTGTTTCACATTCAGTGAAAAGAGATTAGTGTGTTTCCCATTCAGTAAAAATAAAATAGTGTGTTTCACATTCAGTGAAAAGAGTTTAGTGTGTTTCCCATTTAGTCGTAAAAGATAGTGTGTTTCCCATTCAGTCAAAAGAGATTAGTGTGTTTCCCATTCAGTTAAAATAGAATAGTGTGTTTCCCATTCATTCAAAAAAGATAGTGTGTTTCCAATTCAGTTAAAAGAGAATAGTGTGTTTCCTATTCAGCCAAAAGAGAATTTCTATTTTAACTGAATTGGAAACACACTAATCTATTTTGACTGAATGGGAAACACACTTTATTCTCTTTTGACTGAATGGGAAACACACTATTCTCTTTTGACTGAATGGGAAACACACTTTATTCTCTTTTGGCTGAATAGGAAACACACTATTCTATTTTATCTGAATTGGAAACACACTAATCTCTTTTGACTGAATGGGAAACACACTAATGGGAAACACACTACATTCAAAAAAGATAGTGTGTTTCCAATTCAGATAAAGGAGATTAGTGTGTTTCCCATTCAGTCAAAAGAGCTCACCTGCTACGTATTTTTAAATAACTGTGTTTTAGGCACATTAAATTATTTAACAATTTTAATATACGTTACACTAAAATATTTTGATCTCTTTTTCACTTAGGGTCAACACCGAAATTCACTTTAGTACATGTAGTATGGACTTCGAATCAGGTTGGAGTGCAAGCGGTGCGTCCGCACAGAGCGCCGGCCCATAAAGGGCACGAGTTTGCATCTTTGAAGGTTTATTTGTTTTGAATTTCGTACAAAGTTACACGAGAGGTATCTGCGCTAGCCATCCCTAATTTAGCAGTGATAGACTAGAGGAAAGGCAGCTAATCAACATCACTCATCGCCAACTCTTGGGTTACTCTTTTTAGTGTGATGGCGATTCGAACCCGTGACCCGCAGATGGTGAGACGAGCACCTTAACCACCTGGCCATGCCAGGCCACATCTTTGAGGGATTTTGTTTGTTTTAAAGCAAAGCCACATTGGACAATCTGCTGTGTCCATCGCGGGGAATCGAATCATGTATTTTGACGTTTTAAGTCCCTAAACTTACCGCTGTCCTGTCGGGGAACACATCTTTGAAGGCAAAGATAGATTATACTTTTTTTTTCTTTGAGGAGGGGCGCAGAATTTATGTTTCGAACAGGCCGTCGTTAGCGGTCTCTACGGCTCTGCTTGGAATCAGTTTTAAAATTTATGATAAAGTTGAATTTAAGAAGAAAAAAAGGCCAACCATCACTTATATACAATTATTTTACCGTTGGAAACAAAAATATATTTGAGAAAACGCCAGACCATAATAGTTGTTGTCTTACACTCTGTAATCGGTATCTTATTACACAAAATTTGGTTTCACTTCACCTTTTAATATACTCGGTGCAAATATAAAATAAATAAATATTGGTCTTCTCAACACAATTTTGTTCAACTGGTATAATAACATCAAGATAATATAGCTATATTTGTTCCAATTCATATAGTTTAAGATACAATAACTCGTAAAATAATTTGAAAGACAGTTTAACGTCTCTTGGTATATTAACTTAAGGCGTTAAGTTAATATACTAGTTGAACCAATTGTCTAAACTGACGGAGTTTAGACAATTGGTTCAACTAGTATATTAACTTAAGACGGAGTTTAGAGAGAATTGGTTCAACTGGTATATTAACTTAAGATGGAGGTTCAACTGGTATATTAACTTAAGGCGAAGTTTAATTAATACATATTTATGTTGCATGCTGGCTTATGAAAAGTTAAGTTTTAGATTTGCTCCCCTCACGTACCTAAGAATAATTTAGAAACGTGAAAAGTGACGAATTTGACTTCTCATATATGGGAAAACCATTCTGTTTATGATTTACATTATTTATTATATATATCAACGTAATAGTTCATTTGTGTGTTTTTAATTATCAATCTATATACATGTCATTATCAAGTGGTCTGTCCGAGACAGAATTCTTCTCTCCATTTAGCTCTGTCTTTAGTTGCTCTCTCCATATGGCCATAAGTATAAGTCTTTCCTTGTTGGACATCATCTAGCATCTTTATTCTTTTCCTTCCTCTTGATCTTCTCCCCAGGAATCTTACCTCGATCACTTCCTTCATCAAGCCATTCCCTCTCAACATAGTCCAATCAAGATTTTCTTTCAGGTATTAGATGATACAGTTTTTGATAATTAATTATTATCTTGATAAAACAAAGAAAACATTAAAAAACTATGGATGATCGGACAGGTTTAGTAACTCTCGGTGTCCATTCGTATCTACTGGATTTTCGATATATTTTCATTTTACAACTGAAGTAATTTTTCTTGCCTATCTCAACTGTGGAAGTAACATTTAGATGTTTGCCTATCTCAAGTGTGGTAGTAACATGAAGATATTTGCCTATCTCAAGTGTGGTAGTAACATTAGGATGTTTGCCTATCTCAAGTGTGGTAATAACATTTAGATGTTTCCCTATCTCAAGTGTGGTAGTAACATGAAGATATTTGCCTATCTCAAGTGTGGTAGTAACATGAAGATATTTGCCTATCTCAAGTGTGATAGTAGCATTAGGATGTTTGCCTATCTCAAGTGTGGTAGTAACATTAAGATGTTTTCAATTCACGACAAGTCTAAAAGTACTTCCAAAAGAAACCTGAGCTTACACGTTGTAATACTTCAAGTACTTTAGAACACGTGTTTGTAGTTTGTTGTTGTTGTTTGGGAGGAAACTAACAACTGATCGTCTTAGATCTAAGAAGTATCAAGTTATTGAAATCAAAGCTCAAAATACATTTGCACCAAAATTTTCAATGTCCATTTCAAATAACCATATATATATATATATGGTTATTGGTGTTTACAATCCGTGATTTCAGGCGGTGGTGGTGGTGGTATATGTATACAAACCGTAGCGTGAGGTATTGGTAGATTGTAAAAAAATGGAACCTCCAACGATAGAAATCCATTTAGTGACAAACTTCGTTTCTTTGTGTGTCCTCTGCCAAGTTGACAGAGCGAAAGACATACGATGTTCTAAGTCAGAATATTCATGCGCAAATATAAATCACTTTGTTATTAAAAGAGGTTCATACGAGGGCAAGGAATATATGACAGTGTGGAGTTAAATTAGAAATTATTTTACAATGTCCAACTTGAAAATAACCAACGTTAAGTACCACGGATTATTTTACCAAAGGAATTATCATTAGATCATTTACTAAGGGCATCAACATAAGGTATGAAAAGACAGTTAAATGTCAAATGTCATAATAGGATGTCCTACTACTCCAAATATACATCAAGCTGTACCTGGATTTAAATTCTTGAATGAATGTTGTTCCGTATGTCGTGAGAAGAAAAACTTGAATAGTGAAAAGAAAAAACACAGTAAACGGAATAAATTGTCAGAAGTCTGAAATCAGAGAAACTAGACAACGTGAGACTGATGAGGACGCACGAATGTGTCGAAACTAGTTTATCTGATATCTGGCTTCTGACAGTTCGTTCCGTTTACTGTGATTTTTTTCACTAACTGATACACACACGATATTGTTGTTTTTTTTATATTAAAAAACCTGGATAAAAGATGATAAAGAATAAATTGACACATCGAAAAGATAACATATTATCATGAAATCAATATATCTTTCTACTTGAGCATTTGTATTTGCATTGTTTGGCAGATAATTATATGAACTTTTTTTTTTGGCTTGTTTTTTTTTTATGCAGAAAAAACTAACTTTATTACAGCGTGAACTGTGTTGATTGTGACATTTAAAGGTTGTAATAAACGTTGTTTTAGTAAATGTAAAGTTCCATAAACGTGCGCGTATTAACAAGACTGAAACAATTCTCTTTCGTCTACATCCGTATTTAAAACCGAAACTTACGTATTAACGGCGTATAACAAACTAAGACAAAACTCGTGCGGAGTACGTGTATCAGTCACTTGTATTTTGATTGGCTAACACCAAACCACTGTCGAGACAGAAATTTTACACCGGGCTGCCACTCACCTGATTAGTGATGTCGTTATAAATAAGCCGTCCAAGGATAAAATAACAACTTTCTTCTTTGCTAGAAAGTTCTATTTTGTAGACGTTAACTGTTGTCATTCAATTGGCGAATTTTTTTTCTCTTCAATGTATTTTTTAGTTCTCCAGTCAAAAGTTGGACGAGACTTTCTTTTACAGTTTTACCAAAAAATAAATAAAAACTACTTATAAAATAGTCATCGAACGTACCTTATTAATTATACACATAGAAAATTTATCCTCTATGAAACATATACATAGATAAGCGGTTGAGAATGAATTGAGCGAACCAATTATCCAAATTGGAAAAATTCTTCTATGTACGATATCGGTCGGGAATGAATTAACTATGCCACTATGATTTTCAATGCGCGTTTCTTCTAGTTAAAGTGACTATAAAACATTTGTATTAGCACGCTGTGACTTTATTCAAAGTTGTAAGTAAATCACAGTTCTACTACTACGTCGATGAATGCCATAATTACGCCATAGCGTGCGTGCTATCAAAGACCCGCGAAATGTCCCATTGAATTCACTGAGTCTAATGTCTCGTCGAGGCAGACATTATTGTTACATCAAACCTACAGATTACACGCTCCCCAACTCTTGCTATACTTTAATAGAGCTGTAGTTAGAAGGCGCCGGACAAAAAGCTACGCCACCCGCCATCGATCTAGCCTTCACGTCAGAAGCGATTGCCGCGAGATCTCCACATTTTCTCCGGCCAACAAAAACACCGGCTTCGGGAGAATTCGTCACGAGGTTACTTATGCAAGCGATGAGCTTGCCCTCGGCGACTGGTACAGGGGCGGGATTTAATTTCGTAATGGGAGTCTTGCCACCAGCCGTAAATTAAAGTACAACTTTTCTATGGGCTGATACCGATTAGTTAAACACTCTAGGGGAAAGGCTGCCCCGAAAGTCACGAGATCTAGCCACAGATGTATGATGCATATATCCAGCAATGCTCCTCTAAGTACGAGTTCATTAATTAGTACAAATAGAGCATCAAGGAAACAGTCGAGACGTGCACCACGGTTCTAATTCTGCTCAATATGCGTCGAATTATATTTACTTGTAGAGGTGATGAATACCTTTTAATGGAGCGTTACATTAAATTGCTATTGCACGGTACTACTTAACACGCCATAAACCCAGAGAAAAATTTCCAATCCTTTACGTTAAATTGCTATTGCACGGTACTACTTAACACGCCATAAACCCAGAGAAAAATTTCCAATCCTTTACGTTAAATTGCTCCGTAAACGATCACACTTCAAGTTAATTTACCACAGAACTTGTCCAAATAGATTAGTATTTCACACACAATAATCCGCATTTAAGAAAAATGCGGGAAGAAAAAAACCATACGCCAGCTGTTTTTTGTTTTTTTTAACTTTATTTTTGCGAAATTACCAAGTATAATAAAACGACTTTCCAAACTTTCTTTTTTTTTGTATATGTGTGTGTGTGACATATAAAAATCGCCCTACATATTTCTTTGATATTTTCGTTTCCTTTGAGCCTTTCAGCAAAGACTCTTAAGAGTAAAATAACGTAAACTTTCGACTGGTAACGTAAAAGCTTTCTTCATCACCAAAGTTTTGAGTTACTGTTTTGTTTTTTTCTAATTATATATTTGAACTTTAAAGCTATTAAACTCTGTTGAAATTATAATAAATTAAATTAGTTTATAATATATATTCTTAAATTTAAAAACTGGTTTGGAGCAAAGATTATTGAGTAGACTCATATAATTTATCAACATGTTTGTGTCTCATATATTTAAAACAGTAAAACATATTAACCCGTCAGAAACGACAAAAAAAGTTATCCCATAACTCCTTATCATTGAAACAAAGAAGAATTTTCTTTACACGAAAACGACAGTGGACCTTCGATACATATTTGTACTAATTACAGCTGTTTATTTTCAAAACAAGTAAACCTCCAACTGATGGATTTGTAGTAATAACGGAAGGTGTAAACTACTTGATCGTTTTATTTGTCCATTTTCTATCCAATAAGCTTCAAATGACGGATCTGTAGTAACCACAAAACGTGTAAACTAGTTGTTGCTTGTTTTCTGCATCAAAATTTCCTACTCAACAAGCTTTAATTGGTGGATCTGTATTTATCAGGAAATCTGTAAACTAGTTGTTACTCTTGTTCTTGATCAATTTTTGCTACTCAACAAGCTTTAATTGGTGGATCTGTATTTATCAGGAAATCTGTAAACTAGTTGTTACTCTTGTTCTTGATCAATTTTTGCTACTCAACAAGCTTTAATTGGTGGATCTGTATTTATCAGGAAATCTGTAAACTAGTTGTTATCTTGTTCTTGATCAATGTTTCCTACTCAACAACCTTTAATTGGTGGATCTGTATTTATCAGGATATCTGTAAACTATTTGTTACTCTTGTTCTTGATCAGTGTTTCCTACTCAACAAACTTTAATTGGTGGATCTGTATTTATCAGGAAATCTGTAAACTATTTGTTACTCTTGTTCTTGATCAGTGTTTCCTACTCAACAAACTTTAATTGGTGGATCTGTATTTATCAGGAAATCTGTAAACTAGTTGTTATCTTGTTCTTGATGTTGCCCACTTAAGCTTTAATTGGTGGATCTATAGTTATTACGTAACGTGTAATAAAGTAACTGTGGCTCGTTTTCTTTGTTAATGTTTCCTACGTATTTAAAAGCACAATGAAATTACTTTTAAGAACATTTATTTAAACAATTCAGTTTTGATAACATTTTAATTTTGATCAAAACCTTTGATTTTCGAAACAAAAATTCCACAATCTAATTATACCTTCTTGATATACCAGATTGAATGTTGCTCCTTCTTCTGACAATATAAACAGGTTTTGATGAGATCCAAAATTATTGTGAACCAACCTATAATTTCAGAATGTGACTTGGCATCTTTGGTGGTTCAAGATAATTTAGGAATTCAGTTGGGTAACTAACAGCATCAACTATAACTGGAACACTGAAAATTGACTTGTGGGTGAATTCCTGTCCTGGAACCTTTTGCAATAATTGATCATTTATGTCATGAACAGTATCATTTCGATGTGAAAGAATTGCTTTTTTTACACAACCATTAATACTTTTAATAATTATGACAAATATTAGAGAACAACTTTTCTTTTATCTCTTCTGTATTCTTAACTAAATTACCACAACGGATGTAAGGATCTACTGAGTTACACAATTTACTAATTGTCACAAACCTGAAAGGAACTCAAATGAAACACTTCAGTTTAAAAACTCTTATAGTAACCATACAAGCGTGATTGCGATTTAACTTTGTGGTATGATTTCAATATATTTTGCACCTCGCAGCATAGGTTGACAAATTCCAACAAAAATATTATACAGATTTATGAAGTCGGGACTTTTAGTAGGCCTATCTCACAACCAGTGGCGTGTCACTATAGAGGCGCCTCTGGTAGCATTTTTAGCAGCTGTATATTTGGTTTATAACACACTGTCGACCATTTAACAATGCAATATTGTCATAGTAGACTTATAGGTTATAATTAGGAAAGTGAATCTTCTGACCCCAAAGGTAATTCTAATAAAATATGTGCATATCCTTTGCTATCTTTAATAGAGTAATAAGCAAAGATTTGAAACTAATGAAGGCTTATAAGCCAAAAGGTTATAAGTCAAACGGTCACTAGATTTCAACTACACCTCGAAAGCTACAGTTGTTTTTATGAAAAACATGTCCGAAACAGTGTAGCCTCCCAGTGGCACAGCTGTATGTCTGCGGACTCACAACGCTAGAATCCGGGTTTCGATACCCGTGGCGTGCAGAGCACAGATAGTCCATTGTGCAGCTTTGTGCTTAATTACAAACAAACAAACAAACCGAAACAGTGAAATCAGGGCAATCCCATTCGATCAAGTCCCTCGCCCCGATGTAGATCAACGGTTTATTTTGAATGTTGTGCAAAGCTACACTAGGGCTATCTGCGCTAGCACTCCCTAATTTAGCAGTGAAAGACTAGAGGGAAGGTAGCTAGTCATCACCACCCACCGCCAATTCTTGGGCTACTCTTTTACCAACGAACAGTGGGGTTGACCGTAATATTATAACGCCCCATGGCTGAAAGGGCGAGCATATTTGGTGGGCCGGGGATTCGAACCTGCGACTCTCAGACTTCTAGTCAAGCACCCTAACCACCTGACCATACCGGGCCTCCAGATCAACGGACTTTCGTGTTCTGATCTGATTAATAGGAGTGTTGGAGAACAACACTCACACACTATGGAAAGTCTATGGAAAGTTTTTCCTAATGTGTAGTCTAAGATTGGCCTCACTGCCATTCGTAGAAGATTATTACAGCACAGTCCATAATGTAACAAGTAGTTCCAAATGTTACGTATTACAATTTATCCCGGACGAACCCCCGATTTATTATGTTACGTATTACGTAGTACGTGTCACTCATAATTATACGGTAGGTATATTGATGACATCATTAATGTCACTCATAATTCTACAATGGATATATTGATGACATCATTAATGTCACTCATAATTCTACAATGGATATATTGATGACATCATTAATGTCATTCATAATTCTACAATGGATATATTGATGACATCATTAATGTCATTCATAATTCTACGATAGTTATATTGATAACATCATTAGTGCCACTCATAATTCTACAATGGATATATTGATGACATCATTAATGTCACTCATAATTCTACAATGGATATATTGATGACATCATTAATGTCATTCATAATTCTACGATAGTTATATTG
>NW_013666756.1:79210-80488 GCF_000517525.1 Limulus polyphemus
GGTATGTATATTGAGGACATCATTAATGTCACTCATAATTCTACGATGAATGTATTGATGTCATCAATATATATCAAGTTTATAGATTACTTTCCAACTTTTACCATCCTTGAAATCTTCCATGTCCGTTTCCCAACAAACTGTTTCATTAATTAACATCAACAAAAACTATAAAAAACTACCTAATCCATCCCTTCCCTACAAACCCACTGACTCGCTTTCCCCTAATCCATCCCTTCCCTACAAACCCACTGACTCGCTTTCCCCTAATCCATCCCTTCCCTACAAACCCACTGACTCGCTTTCCACCTAATCCATCCCTTCCCTACAAACCCACTGACTCGCTTTCCACCTAATCCATCCCTTCCCTACAAACCCACTGACTCGCTTCCCCCTAATCCATCCCTTCCCTACAAACCCACTGACTCGCTTTCCCCTAATCCATCTTTTCCCTACAAACCCACTGACTGCTTTCCCACTAACGCTGCGACTCTTACCACCCTAAAACTAACCTATATTCCATTCCTTACTCATAGTTTCTTCGTCTCTGATCGAAAGTAAGTTAAATATATTGATCAAAATTAAACATTAACGTATAAATTAACAAAAACAATTATATTACAAATACGTAATGTCATAAACTGATAAACAAGAAAACTGGAACTTGTAACAATTTTAATGCTATTGATTCTTTAGCTGGTATCCTCGTTATTAGTGATATTTTGAGATATAATCTTTATAACATCTGAGGAGGCTCAGCCACATCAGAAGATTCAGGTCAATCTTAACTCCATACAATATATTAAACTAACAAGATAAAATAATATAGTTGTGAATTTTTCCTTCGTACCAAAACTTGTAATTTTAGAATAGCAAACAAGAGAATAGATTAGAAAACTTCTACGTCATTCATGACTTGTTTCTTTTCTTCACTGTAATTAGCCCTTTTAATTTCGCAGAAAGCTACACAATGGACTATCTGTGCTCTGCCCACTACGGGTATCGAAACCCGGTTTCTAGCGTTGTAAGTCCGTAGACATACCGCTGTGCCACTGGGTGGGGGCTCTTCACTGTATTTAGCCCTTTTAATTTTGCAGAAAGCTACACAATGGGCTATCTGTGCTACTGTCCCACCACGGGTATCGAAACCCGGTTTCTAGCGTTGTAAGTCCGTAGATATGCCGCTGTGCCACTGGGGGGGGTCTTCACTGTATTTAGCCCTTTTAATTTTGCAGAAAGCTACACAATGGGCTATCTGTGCTACTGCCCACTACGGGT
>NW_013666756.1:80941-83906 GCF_000517525.1 Limulus polyphemus
AAAATAATGTTTCATATGCGTAAAATCAGTCATAACATAAGTAATAAAAATCATAAAGAAAAAGGACACTAATCGCCTGTACGGAGGATTCTACTAATGTTCAGCCATCTATTTCCTAAAATAATGTTTCATATGCGTAAAATCAGTCATAACATAAGTAATAAAAAATCATAAAGAAAAAGGACACTAATCGCCTGTACGGAGGATTCTACTAATGTTCAGCCATCTATTTCCCAAAAAAACGTTTCGTAAATAACTTGTGTGCGTTAGTTGGTGCGAAATGGTTTACCCTGAAGAAGGTGTGCTAGTTCCTATAAAACGTTCTACCCTGATGAAGACGTGATAATTGATGCAAGAAGATTTACCCTGAAGAAGTAGTGCTAGTTGTAAAAAAAAACTTTACTCTGAAAAAAAAAGTGCTAGTTGATGCAAGAAGCTTTACCACGAAGAAGGCCTGCTAGTTGATATAAAAAAATACTTTACTAACTTCAATAGTTTTACCTTTCACGGACTCGTAATTTAGTATCTTATAAACATTGAAACTCACACTCTGACAGAAATCACCCATATTGGTCACGTTTTACTCTCTGTGATTCAAATATTTGATTTATTGAGATAAAAAGTTACTGTTTAAGATCGACCTGTTAATGACGTTAGCTGAGAACCACTAAGCCTAACCAACAAAGAAGATCATGTGAACTACAGCGAATGGTGGTCCTAAAGTCCTTACTTGTAGCTGTCTCTGTCCTCAGGTGTGGACGCTCGACATAACGGTCGTTATTACACTTTTGGAGTAGCTCCAAGCTGAGTCAGTCAGTATCGGTTTGCTGTCCACAAGGTGCGGGTTCATTTCTGCGATATCCTTTCTATAACGGTTGTCATAATATACAGAAGAATTATTGCTTACAGCGTGGATAAAAGGCTCCCCTAAATTGCCCTTTACAAACTTATAGGCACCATATTCACGATATTGCTACTGTGAGATAAATGCCTAATATCTAAGACAGCGTTATGAATTTATAGAAGTGAAATCCTATATACAGATAAAAAAACTGAAAAATAATCTTACTGATTTATTTATTCATTATTTATCGTAAAACGACTAATAATCAAAGTTCGATCTGTTTTAAGATGAAATTAGAGATTAAAAGTCACCTTTTGAAATTATTGAATTCTACCAAAGAGTATTCGTCACGTAGTCAGTATTTCTAGAGTTATTACACCCCTCGAAAAAAAGGTTTGAGGTGAAAAGTAATATACATATATACAAGCTGAGGTACGCGTCCTTGGTCAAAATTTATGAACTTAAACGAAATGTGGGGTGAATGCTGTGATAACTTGGGTGTTTAAAGACTACATTATTTTTGTTTGTTCAGGCGCTGTAGTGGTAATACCAAAAGCCTAGCATCTATAAAAAATGACTGATAACAAGGCATAAAAGTAAATTATACTTGCCATAAGACGTTAGTATTGAGCCTATTGGGGTACGCAAACAACACTAGTTGTAGGAACACTATTTATATAAGTCATTTCTCACAACAACAACAACTGTTGAGGTGTGAACGCCTTTTCCAGGCTGGCGAAGCATGATTATAATTAATTAAACTTGTCGATCTTCGGATTGAGCGAAACGCGTTGTTGGCAATGACATGACGAATAAATGGTAGTTGGAATACAATTATTATACACTTTTCTCAATCTTGGAAATCTCTGAGGTTCTAGACAGTATTAAAAAATACAATAGGCGTAACACTAATGTCTTATGACAAGTAACATTTATCATAACCATGCTTCGCCATCTTGTAACATTACGTCACACCATAAACATAACACTGTTTGTTTGAACATCGTTAAGTTCATACTCTAAACTGTAGCTTTTATTTTGTATGCTTGTAACTGATAACACCAACATACACAGTATATACATCCACTTCAAAAAGAAGGCCGTTTTTTATTAACAAATGGTACAAAATTACCATCGGTATTTAGAAGATCCGTATTTATGTGATCTGAAATCTGGGCCTGAGGAGACTGCACTCCACTTTTGACGAATTACTTGGATGATGAAAACGTCTATAGAAGTGTGTTGTTTGGGGCAATTTCGCATGGGGCGATCAAAGAAGGACCATGCATGCTCATTTGGGGTCATATTCGTATGCACCGAGCACTAGCACCAGCAGTTTCGCATACCACCAGCTGACCCACAACACAAATACCACCGTAATTTGTCGTGGCTTGCAGATGGTATAATGAAAGTTCCTGAAACGATAGACACGGAACCCAGATACGCCCATTTACCGACAAACGTGCAAATGATATAGACCTTGCGTAAACATTTGTAACGTATTTAAAGGCAGAAGGATGAGATGGTATCTATAACGCCTGGGATGAGGAGGATTTCCGTCTAAGTACTTTGATAATGTAGTCCCTAAGTACTTTGATAACTACATTATCAAAGTACTTAGAGACTACAATCAAAGTACTTAGAGAAAATGTAGTCCCTAAGTACTTTGATAATGTAATCCCTAAGTACTTTCACAATGTAGTCCCTAAGTACTTTCATAATGTAGTCCCTGAGTACTTTGATAATGTAGTCCCTAAGTACTTTCCCAATGTAGTCCCTAAGTACTTTCCCAATGTAGTCCCTAAGTACTTTGATAATGTAGTCCCTGAGTACTTTGATAATGTAGTCCCTAAGTACTTTGAAAATGTAGTCTCTAAGTACTTTCATAATTTAGTCTCTAAGTACTTTAATAATGTAGTCTCTAAGTACTTTGATAATGTAGTCCCTAAGTACTTTGATAATGTAGTCCCTAAGTACTTTGATAATGTAGTCCCTAAGTACTTTCACAATGTAGTCCCTAAGTACTTTGATAATGTAGTCTCTAAGTACTTTCACAATGTAGTCCCTAAGTACTTTCACACTGTAGTCCCTAAGTACTTTGATAATGTAGTCCCTAAGTAC
>NW_013666756.1:84906-91800 GCF_000517525.1 Limulus polyphemus
CTTTCACTGCTAAATTAGGGATGGCTAGCGCAGAAAGCTCTCGTGTAGGTTTGCGGGAAATTCAAAACAAACCGAACACACTGCTGTACCGTACAGCAGATAATATAGTCCCTAAGTACTTTGATAATGTAGTCCCTAAGCACTTTGATAATGTAGTCTCTAAGCACTTTGATAATGTAGTCTCTAAGTACTTTGATAATGTAGTACCTAAGTACTTTGATAATGTAATCACTAAGTACTTTCACAATGTAGTCACTAAGTACTTTCCCAATGTAGTCCCTAAGTACTTTGATAATGTAGTCCCTGAGTACTTTGATAATGTAGTCCCTAAGTACTTTGAAAATGTAGTCTCTAAGTACTTTGATAATGTAGTCCCTAAGTACTTTGATAATGTAGTCTCTAAGTACTTTCATAATGTAGTCTCTAAGTATTTTAATAATGTAGTCTCTAAGCACTTTGATAATGTAGTCTCTAAGTACTTTCATAATGTAGTCTCTAAGTATTTTAATAATGTAGTCTCTAAGTACTTTGATAATGTAGTCCCTAAGTACTTTCACAATGTAGTCCCTAAGTACTTTCACAATGTAGTCCACGCTATGAAGATAAATTCTCATGGTATTGGGGCAGATTTGCACCTGTCCAGCAACAGTAATGGTCGTTTAACGTGGGACACTCTCCATATCTCCTCTCAGCACGAACAGTCAGTTCTGTTGACTTTGTGTGTCAGGAACTATTGTTTTCCTATGTGAATAGAACCGTATTGTCACACTTTTCACTGTGGTCAGCGGTATTACAAGTGTCCTAGTGATTCTTTGCTGACTTTGATCATTTTCCCATTTTCCAGCTATGCGACCTTTGTGAAGAAAAAACGACCTATTTTATTGAAGCCCCCCTCCACTCCCCAGCGGCTCAGTGGTAAGTATGATGGCTTATAACGCTAAAAATCGGGTTTCGATACTTGTGGTGGGCACAGCACAGATAGCCCATTGTGTAGCTTTGTGCGCTTAACAATAAACAAACTTTTACTGAGCAGCTAAAATTTTTTACTTCTTATATATAATTACCAGATATTCCAAACGAAACAATACATTATCAGATCACAGCTAAAATATGTTCACGTTGTAGTATTATTAATCAGATTAAATGAAATCAGACTTTAATATATGTCTGCGGACTTACAACGCTAGAATCCGGGTTTCGATACCCGTGGTGGGCAGAGCACAGATAGCCCATTGTGTAGCTTTGTGCTTAATTACAAACAATTACAATAAAACAAAAACACGAGAATCCTCTGTAGTATCTTACTCTATGATGTTTTAAACCACGACAATCCTCTGTAGTATCTTACTCTATGAGCTATCAAACCACAACAATCTTCTGTAGTGTCTTACTCTATGATGTTTTAAACCACGACAATCCTCTGTAGTATCTTACACTATGAGGTACCAAACCACGACAATCCTCTCTAGTATCTTACTCTATGAGGTATCAAACCACGACAATCCTCTGTAGTATCTTACTCTATGAGGTACCAAACCACGACAATCCTCTGTAGTATCTTACTCTATGAGGTATCAAACCACGACAATCCTCTGTAGTATCTTACTCTGTGAGGTACCAAACCACGACAATCCTCATGTTCGCATGTCGTGAAAACTTAAACTAATACCTTTAGTCATATGATTAATTAGAGCGTTTATTTAACAGAGTGTGTCATAACCTTCATCAGAGGGTTAAGCAAGGTATGTATCTTTCTCTATGATATAAGCTCTGTTGACAATTTCGTCATCTTTCCAACCATGTTATGTATAACTATATACAATTTCATCAAGCGCTTATAAACCTAAGTGACATTTTTTTCTTATTGACTATGCTTACATCTCTAACTTCTGGTGAAGGAACTACTGTTTTTTTTATTATTTTGTTTTAAGATGACAAATTAGGCCCGTCACTCTCTTAACTTTTGCCATTGTCTTGGAGATCAATTGTAACACATATACGTTTATGTCATTTTGATAAAAACATATAAAAAGCTGTATATATATATATATATATATACATACATACATAACATAGAGAAAAATTCATATTTCATATGCTGCCTGATTCAATTCTAAGCAACTGTTTTTAGACGAGTTATTTCTGTCTCTTTGACTGTACTTCTCGCTTTATATAACTATCTTAATTATTTCCGTCCAACAAACAGTAAGAATCATGTTATTATGCCACAGTTTGCCAGAGTTCGTGTTTCTTTGTATCTGCATCACGTACAACTGTATAAAATTTTCGTCTACTTTGCTTCCTAACTAAATCTGACAAGTAAAATATCCAGGCGTCATACGGATCGTGGGTCTGAAAACGTCGGAATCCTTCTAATAACGCCTTCTTCACCACCACACAATGTACAATGATTTCATTACGTCATCAATCAGCAAACAACAGAGCCACCAAACGTGATTACCTCCCGCTTCCTCTAACCCTAATGCCCAATTAGCTTTCGTCGCTTTTGTTGTATGAAATGTTCTTGTTAGTTCTGCTACTTTTGTCTTTTTTAGAGTACCTTATCGTTGATCTAAAGAAATTGACGGTAGGAGTCTAGCAATCTGTTAAATTTGCTGAGTACTTGTTACATAAGTTCATGACACTTTTCTATTTCTCCATTAGATTGAATGTCGTCTTCTCACCAAATCCACAGTAGTATTTGTCGCCATGTGTACCCGATTATATGAAAAGAAAAGGTAAACATTTCGATAGGTTGGCATGTGTTTCCTTCAACCAGATATGCTTTGTACCGAATAAAAATTGAAGTTTCAACCTGTTTACTAAGTACCATGTTTCGAGTATCGCTATCCGAGTGAAATATCCTGCTCGGGGCTATCAAGGCGACGAGAATTCTCTCGATGGAGCCAGATCTATCGCTCCTCTTTTTTTTTTCTGCTTTGTATAGGTCTTAAACGCCTGATGAAAGAAAAAATGTACAAAGAAACCTTCTACCATCGTTAGAATGTTGGAGATTGAAAAAGTTTGATGATCTTTACGTCGACCTGCAGTGCTACCGATTTCTCCAGAGTAAGACAAAATTAAAATTTAATATTTTACTCTCAGCATTTCAAAGAGAAATAACAAGCACATAAAACAAACTGCTGGATTAAAACAGGTTTGTTTTCATTTGTAGCACTTAAATAAATTATAGCATATGTATAAGAGTAAGTATAGTTGTTGTTTTGTTATTAAGCACAAAGCTACACAAAGGGCCATCTGTGCTTTGTCAACCACGGGTATCGAAACTTGATTTTTTTAGCAGTATAAGTCATCAGACATAATTGGTATAGAAGGAGAAGAATGCTTTTGTTCACTACATCTGAAAAAGAAGCATCACATGCATAAAATCAATTAGAAGAAGATAAGAACGTTTTCATTCTCAGATAAAAGTAGCATACATGAAACACCAATCGAAACATTAGTGAAAACAAATAGAGAACAAAACTAAATACAAAGAAAACTATAATTCACAATTAACATTTATCTTAGATAATTACTTTGATCATAATGGACAATGTTTGAATAATGAAAACAAGTCCCTTAAGTGTGGATCAAACGGATCACGTGGAACGGAAGTGGTTACAAAATTACTAAATTTAAGTAATTTGTTGTACAAGAATTGTTTATGCTTGTGGTATAAGTTTTTCTTTAACTATTTACATTACTTGAAGAGTCGTGCTTCTGGATCAGTAATAACGTACATTTGATTATGAAATTAAATAAACTTTCCTGTCAGGTATTTAACGACTCAGAACAACAAAAATGCAGCAGAACGTAATAAAGAGCTTCCCTGCTCTTCAACACCTGATGTTTCAAAGACTGGGATGTGGAAGTGACAAACCTGGTGTTTCAAAGACTGGGACGTGGAAGTGACACTCCTAATGTTTCAAAGACTGGGACGTTGAAGTGATACACCTGATGTTTCAAAGACTTGGACGTTGAAGTGATACACCTAATGTTTCAAAGACTGGGACGTGGAAGTGACACTCCTAATGTTTCAAAGACTGGGACGTTGAAGTGATACACCTGATGTTTCAAAGACTGGGACGTTGAAGTGATACACCTGATGTTTCAAAGACTGGGAAGTGGAAATGACTATAAATGATCTGTTTTTGTTTTTTAGATTTGGTAAAAAAAGGGTTTATACTTTCAAGACACGTACACTTTTTTCAAGTCGTTTTATTCTTCTCTAACATAAATCAAGTATCTTCATTATTAGAACAAGAAAGTGATTGGATGCCTCTTTTGGACCTGAAAAAGAAAAATGGTCCACTCTTTGAAAATATTTAAGCCTTTTTATTGTTTTTGAAATTTCTATATAATGTAAGTAAAATAATTCAATAATAATGACTAAAAAGTACTCGTAGATGGTGTTCTCTTTAGATTAGAACCTTATGAAGAAAGTCATTCTTTAAAAACACTTGATCCTTCTGGATTATTTTTGGTTGCTTTATTATGGCTGTTTGATTATTTGTTTTATAAAAATACTTATAAAATATAGCTCACTCTATAAGAGCAAATAAGTTTCTTTTATAAACATCCACGTGCAAAAGTCAGTGACTCAGCGACAAGTCTGAGGGCTCACATAGTTACAACTCGGGTTTCGATACTTGTGGTGGGCACAGCCCAGATAGCCCATTGTGTAACTTTGCACTTAACAACAAACAAACAAGCAAATGTCACTGGTGTCAATTTATTTCAAAGAATTTAATTATAATGAGGAATACATTCCATTGTCACTTATAAGAGCAGAAAGTTCGTTTGTTTGTTTTGAGTTTCGCGCAAAGCTACACGAGGGCTATCTGTGCTAGCCGTCCCTAATTTAGCAGTGTAAGACTAGAAGGAAGGCAGCTAGTCATCACCACCCACCGCAAATTCTTGGGCTACTATTTTATCAACGAATAGTGGGATTGACCGTCACATTATAACGCCCCCACGGTTGAAAGGGCGAGCATGTTTCGTGTGACGACCCGCAGATTACGAGTCGAGCGCCCTAACCACCTGGTCATGCCGGGCCGAATAGTCCTGAACGCAAGTTCGCTTCAGCATTCTTCGAGCTAACTATATCAGCCTGCAAATCAGAGGTTATCACGGATTGTTTGTGAAGTGTGTAGTCCTCAGAGCAAGCGTGCTGGTTTTGAGAAACTCGTCTGATGATCGAAGATAAACCGTTCTCCGCTCTAATGTACGTATTGTGAACAGCTAAAGTGGCACTTGTTTGTCAAAAAGGTGGAGATATTGTTGAATCAAGCACTAAACAACAAATTTCCAACCGCCCAACAGACCCCCTACTTCCCCACCCTTGTGTATCTGCTTTCTCGTTCGGGTGATGACAAACTAGTGTTTCTAGACGAAGAACGCAGTGCTTTAATCAAGTAATGGCTGTTTCAGCAACTACCGTATGTGTGTGTTCGCTTTGTTCGATATCGGTTGACAAGTGACTCTTTGCATGACGGCAAACTAATCAAAAGTGAAACAACGATAAATGATCGCTGGTTTTATGTACAGCATATAAAAGTCGAGAAAGTGGGGGTCTACAAATGGCCGTTATACAACACAATGGATCGGTTGATTGCAGCATTAGTGGACAGAGAGAGAATACACATTAAATATATTAAAATTACGTGCACAGCGATATAAGTTGTAACTGAATTTTCCTAAATATATATTTCTAAGGAAAAATCACTTTTGGTCTTTATCTTGTCAGATCATCCAGTACTTCTATTAAATATATAATTTAACCCTGGTTGTTTCAGTGGAACTTTAGAGCAGATTTGATAAAGTAGGTTTAAGAACTTAAGTAGACTGCAACTGCCAGATGAAAGAAAAAAAGAGAGAACGTTTCGGCCTCTACATTAGAGTTTTCAAACCTACCGGGTTCTGATGTTTATCACAAAAACTTTGTAGTGTTTAATGCATTTAAACACATTACATGAAACACTTCGAAAAGAATTCAAATTTGTTAGTGTGTACATCTTTCAAGCAGAGAAAAGAAATAGCAATGGAAATTAATTCAACATGATATTATCGTAGCATGTCGTATAATGTTTAGAAATTCTAGATATATTTTGATGGAACAATACTTTATAATCAAACACATTATACTGATTTATTATTTATGTAACATACAGTCAGCAGAGCACTCATCTGCAGGAGATTGTCTTTATGTAAACATCGTATTTGGTTATTCAAATCTGACGATCGGTTTACAAAACTTACAACAGGAAGTGCTTTGACGTGCATTATTTTAACAGTATGTGCGCACGTGCAAGCTAAAGTTACAAAGTATCGGTTATTGTCATGTCAATTACAGGTAAGTTATTAGAAAAATCCAGCTACTGGATATAACGATATATTTTTCGTGGCATTTTCATGACAATATACTCGCATATAATATACGTATTTATTATTGTATTCACAGCCAGACAGCCACCAATTCGTTTAATTGGTGGCTTTGTAATCGGACCGAATAAGAAAAACGGAGCTGAATACACATTTTTCTATGTAATGAGAATAATCTCGTTAGAGCTTAGTAAACCGAAATTCATTTTATTATTCAAATAGAGATGACTTTCTACATGGAACTTCAGATAGATGGCGTTTTTGATTATGCAAAAATTGATTTGTCTTTTTTGCATGTCGACATAAAACACGATTTTTACTGACCAGTAAAAATGCAATATGTTCTCATTAATTGTAGGTTCGAGAATGAAAGCAGTTGTAAACATTCACATGATAGAAACGTGTTAGAACGTGTCCTAAAAATCAAACTGTTTTTTGTCTATCTTCACATGTTGAAAAAGCCATGTTTTTTGTCTATCTTCACATGTTGAAAAAGCCATGTTTTTTGTC
>NW_013666756.1:92322-94197 GCF_000517525.1 Limulus polyphemus
ATAACCATTACAATAAGTATACTGAACATTAACGTTTGAGAGAGACAACTATATAACCATTACAATAAGTATACTGAACATTAACGTTTGAGAGAGACAACTATATAACCATTACAATAAGTATACTGAACATTAACGTTTGAGAGAGACAACTATATAACCATTACAATAAGTATACTGAACATTAACGTTTGAGAGATACAATTATATAGCCATTACAATAAGTATAGTGAACATTAACGTTTGAGAGAGACAATTATATAACCATTACAATAAGTATACTGAACATTAACGTTTGAGAGAGACAACTATATAACCATTACAATAAGTATACTGAACATTAACGTTTGAGAGAGACAATTATATAATCATTACAATAAGTATACTGAACATCAACACCTGAGAGAGACAATAATAAAACCATTACATAGTGATTAAATTCAGCGTTCTAAGTATATTAACTCTTTTATAGAGTTGTGTATATCATCTTAAAACGAATTTAATAAGTAAGTCTGAAAGTCACGGTGGAACAGTATGTATCATAACTATATTTTGACAATGTTTAGCCTTTCGTAGATAGTGTGATGTCACCAAAAATCGATCGATTTAAGGAAATGGTATAAAATAGCCCTTTCCTGAGAAGCAAGTTCATACATTCAAATTATAAAGGTGTATTCAAATCGGGGTTTAGAATTTTCAATACGGGGATGTCCCTTGAACTTAATGGCGTTGGAAAATGAAAGAATATGAATCAACTTAGGGACCCAGGGCCATCCAGAAACGGACCAACAACAAGACGTGCCACAGCCGTGATAAACGAAGTGCGTTGTCTTGTAACAGGTGAGAATCCATAAACACAAAGGTAAGTGTCAAAACCTGTCCAATGCCCCAGGTATCAACAGTATGCAACATAATCAAGAAGAATCTCCGACTGGAAAGGCGACACAATTCGCGTATACAAAAGATGCTTCCACGACATATCCGTTCAACCATCACATGTCTCAAACATATGTAGACATACAGGTCAAATTGCCAGACAGTGCGTCTATGGATTTCCGTGCAATCAGATTGTTGAAAAGGGCTGTGGAAACTGTCGTCCTGCTATAGTAGATATATTATGGAAAGCAAAAGGTAAGAGTGGGACACTTTGGACACGCCAACCTTTTGCAATGATAACTACGCTGCAGGATATGGTTGTCTGACATGGCATGACCATACACGACGATATGGCCTGTTTTAATACAACATACACAACCCCTGTTCTACATAAGATGACTCTCTCCCCTAATCGGCACACTTGCTTATCTTAAGACTTTGTATGACAAAAAAAGCAGTTTTAAAGGGGTTATCTTAATACAATTGCCTGCCTAACGTAAACAAGATTAAATTGTCATGATGAGAACAACTTGCAGATGATAAAGGTTGAGGTGGAATCATGGCCAGCCTTCACAACAGATAGACAATACGCTGTGGAATCATGGCCAACCTTCACAACCGTTAGACAATACGCTGTGGAATCATGGCCAGCCTTCACAACAGATAGACAATACGCTGTGGAATCATGGCCAACCTTCACAACCGTTAGATAATACGCTGTGGAATCATGGCCAACCTTCACAACCGTTAGATAATACGCTGTGGAATCATGGCCAACCTTCACAACCGTTAGACAATACGCTGTGGAATCATGGCCAACCTTCACAACCGTTAGAAAATATGCTGTGGAATCATGGCCAACCTTCACAACCGTTAGATAATACACTGCCGCCACAGGTGGCCTTAGGACTGAAAAATTAAGTCATAGCATTTCGCTAAAAAATATATTCTTATAGCGAAATACTGATTAATATTAGTTTGTTTGTTTGTTTGTTTTGG
>NW_013666756.1:94757-101256 GCF_000517525.1 Limulus polyphemus
GTTAGATAATACACTGTGGAATCATGGCCAACCTTCACAACCGTTAGACAATACACTGCCGCCAAAGGTGACCTTAGGACTGAAAAATTAAGTCATAGCATTTCGCTAAAAAAGATATTCTTATAGCGAAATACTGATTAATATTAGTATTGGGAAGTTGAGCCTACGCATTTTAGAATAATAAAAACACTTAAATGGCATCCCATCACACGCAAAATTGCCGCTTCCATTTCAAAGTTTGTAGATCGGTCATCCAGAACCTTCACACACACACCACTCGCCAAGAAGTTATTCTGAAAAAAGAAAGGAGCATCATGCAAGTGACAGGAAAGTGAAATATGGTTTGTTTAAAACTTAAAATCCTCTAGAGAAATATATCCTTTCATTTTTCCAATGTTTGAGTTAGTTTTTCATTCCGACATTGAGTAACATAAATATATAAAAGTGTGACTTTAATTTAGATCGAGTAAACATGCTTAATGTGTACTTGTTCACCTGAACGGCATGTTAACCATACAATGGGCTAAGCGACATTGACAGAGACACCTATGATTCAAATAAACAGTGCCTTGTAAAAGTATTCACCCCCCCCCCCTACAAAGTTTCTACATTTTGTTGCCGTCTGAGCTTACAATCATGAAACTTTCAAATCGGACGTTATATTTAGAATCTACACAATCTACTCTAAACTGAGAAAGCTTAAAAAATCGCTGATATTATGTAAGTGAGTTAGATTTTCAAAGCAAATTAGAATATTCTCAATTGCTTAAGCATTCAATCCCCTTTGCTGTGGCAACCTTAAATCGGTCCAGGTGCAAAATATTAGTCTGAAATGTCACAAAATTAGTATAATGTTATTTTTTGGTTTGTAGTTAAGAACAAAGCTACACAATGGGCTATCTATGCTCTGCCCACCACGGGTATCGAAACCCAGTTTCTCGTGTTGTAAGTCCGCAGACATACCACTGTGGCACTGGGGGTTAGTTTAATGGTGTCTGTCTATGCGTAATCAAACTGGTTTAACTTGACTTCAGAATAAATACATCTGATCCAACCACAACTCACATAGTGACACAATAAACCAACCATTAAGACCAAGGAGCTTTCAGAACACGTAAGGGATAAAGTGGTAGAGAAGCATAGATCAGGAGAAGGTTATAAGAAAATTTCAAAGTCACTTATTATCCCTTTGAATAAGGTGAAGTCCATCATTAATAAGTAGAATGTGCATCATACCATCCATTCACTACCCAGATAAGGCCACCCTTCCAAACTAAGCAGCCAGACAAAGAGGAAACTGGTTAGGGATGAAACTGTGAAGCCAACATGTCTGAGATAGGAGTCAGTGTTCATACATCGACAATATCTCGGTCCCTACACAAAGCTGGCCTGTATGGGCAAGTGGCAAAAAAGAAGCCATTACTAAAAATGAATCATCTTAAATCTCGTATGGAATTTTGGATAAAGCATGTTAATGATACTGTAGACATGTGGCAGAAGGTTTAGTGGTCAGACGAGCCAAAAATTTAGCTTTTTGGTCTAAATTCAAAGCGCCCAACACAGCACATCACCCAGTCAACATCGTCCCAACTGTCAAGCATGGTGGTTGCAGCATCATGTTATGGGGGTGCTTCTCATCAGCAGGGACTGGGAAACTTGTTAGGATTGAGGGGAAGATGGATGGTGCAAAGTACAGGTAAATCCTAGAGGAAAACCTGCTTGAGTCAATCAAGAATCTAAAACTGGATCGAAGATTCACATATCAGCAGAACAATGACCCGAAGAACAAGTGGAGTGGTTTTAAAAGAGGAAAGTGAATATCCTGGAGTGTCTCAGTCAAAGTTCTGACTTGAATCCAATAGAAAATGTATGGGACACTTGAAGATTGCAGTCCATCATCGCCACCCAACAAACTTGTCAGAATTGGAGCAATTTTGCCAGGAAAAATGGGCAAAAATTACACCAACCCATTGTGTAAAGCTGGTAGAGATCTATCCAATAATATTCACATCATTAATTGCTGCCAAAGTACTGACTTAGGGGGCTGAATAAATACTTATGCAATCAGCAAATTTCAATCTATATATTTTCTTTGTATGTTTTGCTGAAATGCAACCTCCTTCACACATAACAGTGTTAAGTTTGATCATTAGTTTCGAATAAAATCTAGTTCATTATAAAAAATTGTTTACATTATTTGTATTTCATCACAATGTGACATTATTGGTAAGGGTGAATACTTTTGCAAGGCACTGTAGCTGTCCTTAATCATGATATGTAAACCAGAGAGAAGGAAACTTGTCAGCAACACTAGTCACCTGAAGCAGCTGCTATCAACCGAATAGCAGGATTAGCCACTGTAGCTGTCCTTAATCATGATATGTAAACCAGAGAGAAGGAAACTTGTCAGCAACACTAGTCACCTGAAGCAGCTGCTATCAACCGAATAGCAGGATTAGCTGTTGCTCTTACAACGCCATCCCAGTGGCTCAGCGGTAAGTTTGCAAACTTACGACGTTAAAAATCGGGTTTCGATACCCGTGGTGGGCAGAGCACCGATGGTCTATTGAGTAGATTTGTGCTTACCAACAATCAGTCAATCGCTTGCCTCCCAGTGGCACAGCGGTATGTCTGCGGACTTACAAAGCTACAATCTGGGTTTCGATACCCGTGGTGGGCAGAGCACCGATGGTCTATTGAGTAGATTTGTGCTTACCAACAATCAGTCAATCGCTTGCCTCCCAGTGGCACAGCGGTATGTCTGCGGACTTACAACGCTACAATCCGGGTTTCGATACCTGTGGTGGGCAGAGCAAAGATAGCCCATTGTGTAGTTTTGTGCCTAATTACAAATAAACAATAAACTTACAACGCACTCACAGCTGAAAGTGCGAAACGTATTTATAAGTACCATGTCTCGAATCCGAAATCCTCGGATCCACATTCCGGCACACTGACCAGTAAGTTACGCTTGGACATTTTGTAAAGTAGTTAGGTTTAAAAAGTAAAAACATATATGTGTGGACAGATTGAGAAAGAACTATCACATAACTCTAAATTTGCGATAGAAAATAAATACCACACCCATACACACATATATATATGGATGCTGATATATCTGTTCTTTTTTTATAGAAAATAACTTTATGTACATATGTTTACAAATTTGAAATTTTCAAGCAGTTATTTTATGTTCATATGTTTATAAGCGCCACCTAGTTGTAGCTCAGTAAATATCAAAACCATGGTTTGATTCTTTAAAATTACTCTTTCTAAGCTTTAAATGACCAGCTGGAATTTGAAAGTTGAATTATTTATTTTAGATTAAAAACATATAATATTGAAAAAATTTTTGAACTTGTTCCCACTATAAGTTGAAACCCAAAGGAATCAACACTACACATCTCGACCTTATGAATTTAGGTCATCATCTGTAGCCCTTAAATAAGAATTACTTTTTATTGTAGTTAAAAAAAAATGACAATATTCGTGGGTTTCAAAAAATGTAATATGCTAATTGTTTGATGAGCATACTGTGAAGATTTTGATATTTGGTTCCCCCGATGGATCAGCGGTATGTTTACAGACTTGCAACTCTAAAATTCGGGATTCGATTTCCCGCGAAGACCAGAGTGTAGAGAGTCCATTGCGTAGCTTTGCGATAAAACAGCATTTCGATATTTACTATATTTATATAAAATAAAAATCCCGAACAAATAGAAATGAATTCCGTATTAGCACAAATAAGGAAAGCATATTTAAAGATAAATTTTTATTATACAAAGCATTGGTTTGGTTTTAATTTTGCCCAAAGCTACACGAGAGTTAGCTGTGCTAGCCGTCCCCAATTTACCGGTGAAAGACTAGAGGGATGGCAGCTAGTCCACACCACCCCGTCAACTTTTGGTCTACTCTCTTACCAACGAATAGTGGAATTGACGCCTCCACGGCTGAAAGGATGAGCATGTTTGGTGGGACGGGGATTCGAACCCGCAAGAATTAAACAAATAAATGTGACACGCAAGAAAGAATTTTATAAGAAGAAAACAAAACATATTAAAATAATAAAATTAACATATTATAACTGGTGAAAGGGTGATCGTGTTCCATGACGATGATTCGACCCCGCAACCCTCAGATTGCGAGTCGAGTGCCCCAACCACCAGGCCACACCACCCATTAAACAGAGGAAAGAAAAAAATGTGGTTATAAATTATAAAATAAAAAAGCATAAAGTTAAATTTATTTTAATATAATTATACCTGGCTAAGGTTGTTTCCGGTTAAATTACTTGATATCTACGTGCTTATTTAAAAGGGGAAAATATACGAGTGGCACAACATATTTATTTACAAATAAGCTTTAAACAAACGTTAAAAAGTTTTATTTTTATAATGTTTTGTTTTGTTTTTTTTTCAATTTCGCTCAAAGCTACATGAGGGCTATCTGCTTAGCAGTGTAAGATTAGAGGGAAGGCAGCTAGTCATCACCACCCACCGCCAACTCTTGAGCTACTCTCTTTACCAACGAATAGTGGGATTGACAGCCACTTTATAACGCTCCCACGGCTGAAAGAGCGAGCATGTTTGATGGGACGGGGATTCGAACCCGAAGATTGTATTTTGCATATTTGGAAAACATTCTAAGGCTATTTGTCACCGCCCCTAATTTTCTACTATTGAACATAGGAAAAGTAACCAGTCAACAGCACCCTACCATCCACCATCTACACTAAAAGGTAGACTGTTACTCTTATAACGCACCCACAGTTTAAAATGTGGGAATAATTTGTATTATTCCACAGATTCAACCTGGCTCGACAGCTCCATATCTCTTTCACAAGACAAACTTGCACTCCAAAATCACACAAAACAACTGTCTCAAGATGGTAAGTTCCCTGAAAAGGTACCCATCGAAGTCTTTTGATTGCAAACAAAGTGTATTGAATTTTGGCAGTGTTTTATTCAATATAAACCCTTATATAAGTGATCGTACTTAGTACTACAAATATGTTCATTCTTTATCGTGTATTTCAATTACTTGCAAGCTGGGATTTTATAAGTTCTTTAAATTGTCTTACGTGAGGAATCTTGATGGTTTTCTTTTTTTTTACAGTTTAACATTTGTCACAAAAATAAACGTCATGATGTCTTATCGTGACTAATTGGAGTTGTTGTTTTTTATCAAGCAATGTGATAAAACAGCTTGAGAATTAGAGAATGGTGATTTAATTAATTAATTTATTATACTAATCGGCTGTGTTATAAAAAATGCAACGTTATGAATATCACCATGATAGAGAGACTATGTCATGATAATACGTTCGACTTCATTATTACAGCCTCGATCCTCGGATGTATTCGCAATTCTATTGCAATTAGACATTCTATAATTAGGCATAATATTTATATGTAATTTTGCATTCTAGGAAATTCAACACAAAAACTGCTGGATCTAGTTTAATTAGCTGATTAAAAGAGCGAAAGTAATTAACGTCTAATAGCATAACTACGAGGTTAAAAACCAAGATGAAGGCAAATAATTAATGAAAGTGAAGGATAGAGGCCTCTGACACCTGATAGCATGTTTGGTTAATTCATTTGGGATGAAACTGTAGTCATCTTCAGTTACCCCTCTTCGAGAAACCTATAACGAAATTAAACTTCCGCCCACATAACTGAGGGCAGAATTGTTGAATTTATTTGGTATCTTATGATGAACTAATTTTGAAATCAACTGTACATATGTGGTAAGGAAAAGGCTGCATTCTTTCAATCCTCCATACAGCAAAACTAAAAGGAACTTTAACTGTTTAGAATTTTACGCTCTCGAAACTTTTCCTGAAACTCTAGATAGTAATATTTAACTGAATGTTTAAATTTGTTTGTAGTTAAACACGAAGATACATAATGGACTATCTGTACTCTGTCTACCACGGGAGGTGGGGGGTGGGAAGTATTGTAAGTCCGCAGATATACCGCTGTGCCTCTGGGAAGCCTAAAGTTTAAATAAGCAAACTACTGTTTTAAACTTTATATTTTTTCTAAATGTCGTTGCTTTATTCTTAATGAAAAGAAAAATACGAAATATTTTATATTATTTCAGACTATTTTGTAAGATTCAGCCATGCTCAAAAGTGCAACATTCGAATTCACGAGAAACAATTCTTCAAACAAAATGGAAACTATCTCCGAAAAAAAAGAAGTCAAATTTTGGATTTTTTACAGCTTCATCTAATTTATCGTATTAGCTATTTGACTAATGTAAAAAAATAAACAAAAAACAATGACATTAGATTAAGTAAGGCTAATAAATTAATTCCACAATTTTGAATAAACGAGGAAATTGTACGTATACGATTTATATGCGCGTTAAAAGAAAATGTCAATAAATACAACGATTCATACCTAGAGTAGGCTGTAGGCTTGTTTGTTTTTGAATTTCGCGCAAAGCTACACGAGGCGTTAGCCGTCCCTAAGTTAGCAGTGTAAGACTAGAG
>NW_013666756.1:101266-108606 GCF_000517525.1 Limulus polyphemus
ACTTTTTTACCAACGAATAGTGGGATTGACCGTCACATTATAACGCCCCCACGGGACGGGGATTCGAACCCGCGACCCTAAGATTGCGAGTCGACAGCCCTAACCACCTGGCCATGCCGGGCCTAGGCTGTAGGTAAACTAATGTACGTCATACCTCCCCAATATTAATATATTTATTTTCTCTATACCTCTACTGATTTTTGAGTGAACTATTTAAAAATAGAAGTGTACACCGGAACTCGTCAGTTGGGCTGGACGAGACAAAAGCTTATCTGAAAGGCTATTTATATATGCAATCTAACGCTACAAAAAATTACAATTTGAACGCCGAAAGCTGGTAGAGCATTGAAAACAAATAGCACGGGCGTCGACAGAATGTTTTCGCGGGGGGTCGTTCCTGAAATCAATAATGCATGTAGGCTAAAGTAAGTTGTGACTCAGTGGCAGTGGCGTACACGATCCATAGCAAGATTCGTGTCAGATTGAAGAAACACATTAGCAAACGACAAAAAAAAAATTATAAATACAAAATTATTACGCCAAGCTCTACATTTTGTGCACCACTAGATTATAGTTTCTGTTGCGTTAAAGAGGGGGGGGGGGTTACCCAATAACTTTCCCACCCCATAAAATTTGTGATAAAAATTACGTAAAATCCACTTGTTTTCCCGCATTCCTCTTCATGCACATTTCAGATTTCGGACTTATTGATTGTTTACCACAAGTTACTGCCCATGAGACCTTTCGAGCAGTACTAGAACTCGTCTATTGGTTTCCAATGCTTCGCCCTCTGTCGGGTTTAAACCGTATATTATAGAATTTAAAGCTGCGTTTCAGATAATATTTTGTCCCTCATCGTCCTGCCCAACTGATGAGTTCATGAATTGGACAAAAATCTCATGGACACTGGCCTCATCGTCCTGCCCAGCTGATGAGTTCATGAATTGGACAAAATATCATGGACACTGGCCTCATCGTCCTGCCCAGCTGATGAGTTCATGAATTGGACAAAAATTTCATGGACACTGGCCTCATCGTCCTGCCCAGCTGATGAGTTCATGAATTGGACAAAAATCTCATGGACACTGGCTCATGGGAAACAAAAGATCTGAAACTCTATCATTCTTACGCATGTCTGATTTGACGAGTGAAATGGACAAATTATGAGGAATGTCCAAACAAAACCTGCACTTTACAGGAAGACAAAGAAAAAAATTAAATATTTATAGCATCAAAAAAAAATAAAGTCAAAACTCTTCAAAATAATGATGTGTTCAACAAAAGAAAAGACACAGTTCAAGATACTTTACAAAGTTGTTAAGCAGTCTCCAGTTGTATGACCTTTTTGTTCCATATAGCCACAGATAAGATACTTGATACGTCTCTCCACCCAACCCTCCCCCACCGTGCTGCTTCAGTACGTTTTTGATACGTCTCTCCACCCAACCCTCCCCCACCGTGCTGCTTCAGTACGTTTTTGATACGTCTCTCCACCCATCCCTCCTCCACCGTGCTGCTTCAGTACGTTTTTGATACGTCTCTCCACCCAGCCCTTCCCCACCATGCTGCTTCAGTACGTTTTTGATACGTCTCTCCACCCAGCCCTTCCCCACCGTGCTGCTTCAGTACGTTTTTGATACGTCTCTCCACCCAACCCTCCCCCACCGTGCTGCTTCAATACGTTTTTGATACGTCTCTCATTTTTTCGCTCATTAGAGTAAGAAAGTTTGGAGATCTTATTAATACAGAAAATTCGATTTTATTTGTTTGTAATTAAGCCTAAAGCTACACAATGGGCTATCTGTGCTCTGCCCACCACGGGTATCGAAACCCGGGTTCTGGCGTTGTAAGTCCGCAGACATACCGTTGTGCCACTGGGGGGCAAAAAACGATGTTATTTTTTGTAATTAAGCACAAAGCTACACGATGGCCTTTCTGTGCTCTGCCAACCACGGGTATCGAAATCCGGGTTCTGGCGTTGTAAGTCCGCAGACATACCGTTGTGCCACTGGGGGGGGGTAGAAATTTCGAGTGGAAATTACTCATTATCTACAGTTCATATTTGTTCTAATTTAATTGATATATTAAGGGGTAACTCTACCATGCCCACGTTTAATTATGGGAGGTTAATGTTATTGGGGTTTCAAAACTTGTGAATTTCACTACCATGCTGTTATTCCTCATTGATTTTTGATTTTCCGATACTGGCTTACTTGTTTCTTCCTAACTGTGATTTTCAACATACCTAGAGATATGGAATATCATCAACGTTTTTTGGAAACTTTTTACAAAGATATTTTCCCTCTAAAATGATACCTTTTATATCAGTTAGTTTGTTTGAAATATTCGCCCAAAGTTACACAAAGATTATCTGTGCTAGCCGTTCCTAATTTTGAGCTGATAAACTTTATGAAAGGCAGCTGGTCATGTCAACAATACACACCACCAACCCTTGAACTTGTCCCAATTTTGAGGAAACGGGAAGTGAACCATGGATTCTTGGTTTCACAATTAAGACAATACCTTATGTATACATATACGGCATCATAGATAACATCAAATATATATATTATTTTTGCTTGTTTGTAGATAAGGGCAGAGCTACATAAGGGCGATTTGTTCTGTGCCCACCACGAGTATCGAAACCCGATTTTTAGCGTTATAAGTCAGCAGCCACTGAGGGTGGGGGGTTCACTTTGTTTTTTCATTGTTAAAGATCTGTGTTTCTGTTTTTGCTTGTTTCTGGAATAATTTTAGTTCGTTTTACAAAGCTTTTGGGGTACACGCCCCCTTAACAACAACAACAAAAATGTTTAAATGATTGTTTGTTAATCAACTTTGTAAGCAAATGAAAAATAAATATCCTAATAATGTTCACTATTAGGCAAAAAACATTAACACTGTAGAAGCTGTTCTTCGCTTCCTACTGCCATCTAGCGATAGAGAAAAAATCTACGCGTTATATCAGTATTTTGCGTTTTTCTTTGTTTTTTTGAAGTTAAGCAAAAAGCTACACAATGGGCTATACGTGCTCTGCCCACCACGGGTGTCGAAACCCGGTTTCAAGCGTTGTAAGTCCGCAAACATACCGCTGTGACACTGGAGGGGGGCAGTATTTTGCTTTGTTTGTTTGTTTTAGCACAAAGTTACACAATGGGCTTTCTACGTGTTAATGACTAAGGAAAATACAATATTTCCACATCAGTCATACTCATTTTGCCATTGGATAGTGTCGTAACCTAAGTGAACCATTCTTGGTAACTTATCAATAATTTTAAATTTACTAAACAGGTAAAATAATATTTCTTCCCTCGTGTTTTTTTTGTGTGTGTGTGTGTGTCTAACATCATAATGTTTCTCTTAATGTGTACACCACTAAGGTTTATTTGCTTGTTTGTTAAATCGTCTTGCAAAGGTACACAGGCGCTATCTGCCCATATCGTCCCTAATTTTCAATTAATAGATTAGAGGAAAAGCAGCTTGTCGACAACACCCACTACTAACTCTTGAGCTACTCTTGTCTGACTAAATAGTGGGATTTGGCCATTACTTCTATAGCGCACCTATGGCCCTAAGTGCAGGGCGTAATTCATGAACCCTGGGATTCACAGACCGTGCACGATAATCACTAGGCCCACCACAAGAGAAATTACATATAAAGCAGAATTGTGAAGTTCAGAGTCAGGTGTATGTTTGTATAAAAAGCAGACACAAATGCCTTTAACAAAAAAAACATATTCCAGATTTGCCTTCGTTACACACCTAGACATGTCATTAACACTAGCATATAGTAGCCGTGCTCCGTTACGGTGATCAAAGCTCACCCCATATGGTTCACAAAAGCTCCAATGTAGCGATCACGTTCATCCAAAATTGCTTCTATAGCTGTCCCAAAAGGGGGTCGTACCATCCGCCCGTGGTACCTGAGTACGTATACCAAGTTTGGTCCCGCTAGCTTGAGAGTCGGAATATAAACACATTTTCAAACATGGCGTTCCCAGAATCACGAGTAGAGAGGGCAAGGAACACAAAATCTTATGCCAAATTTGGATTCATAGACCCTGAAAATCTACTCTTAAGCCAAATCATGCCAGGATAATCTTCGGAAGGGTTAGTCCTCCTTTATACAACTTTGGTAGAAAGCCTACCGCATCTAGATAAGAACACCCTCGAGCCGCCTCGAATCGGCCTGCAAAGTTTGGTCTTGCTAGCTCAAAAGCTATGGGAAGAGATAGCTGGACATACAGTTGTTTGTTTTGGGTTTTCGCGTAAAGCTACTCGAGGGCTATCTGCGCTAGCCGTCCCTAATTTAGCAGTGTAAGACTAGAGGGAAGGCAGCTAGTCATCACCACCCACCACCAACTCTTGGGCTACACTTTTTACCAACGAATAGTTGGATTGACCGTCACATTATAACGCCCCCACGGCTGAAAGGGCGAGCATGTTTGAAGTGACGGGGATTCGAATCCGCGACCCACAGATTGCGAGTCGAGCGCCCTAACCACCTGGCCATGCCGGGCTCTGGACATACATATAAAGCTACAAGTTGAATTAATGTGGTTAAAGTTTCACACGGAAAACACTTGAAAAAAATACTTTTCTAAAGGGGACTTTGTGATAGTGCAAGTTGTTTAGTAATTAATTAAAACAGAGTATATATACACACATATATATATATGTGTGTGTGTTAAAATGTATAGTACGAGAAACATAGGAATTCGTTAGTTGCAAAATATGTATACATTTGTATAGAAAATTCTAACACAAAGAGATGCCATTTGAAGCTTTAGCAACCAACAACGTGGAAATGTCTCGTAGGAACAAATATTGGACGAGAAAGAAGAGTGGGAGGAAAGAAATCCAAGGTTCCAAATATATGTGGAAAATGTTATATCTATAATAATAATAAAGGGGCGTGTCTCTGTGTGTATGACCACCATAGCTCCAAGAGGAAGGAACCTAGAAACCTGAAATTTTGCACCCATACTAAGTGGACCCTGAGGGTGTGCACCTGTGTATTATTACTTATCTTATCCACGTGAGTGTGCACCCTGTATACTCTGTAATATATCAGTTAGATTAATAACTTCGAATATATAGAAAAGCCAGTGCATATTGGTAACAATGCGTTCCAACAATGACTTTTATGTCATGTTGCTTAGCAATAAATGTATAACCTAATATTGTTGTTTGTCTATGTACTGAAAGTATAAAATGAAATGTATAAACAACAGAACTGGAATGATATCTGTTGATTTCTTAATTTAAAGTCTCCGTTGATTAAAGAGGTTCGTTTTTTTTTTATTAAAAACGTTGGTGATATAACAGAAAATACCTTATTATTTTTACTTTCATGATAAATTTTATGCACTAGCTAAAATATATCAACTTAATAAACCGAGCGAAGCCGGGTCCTTTCGCTAGTTATTAAATAAAACGTAAGAGCTCTATTTATAAAGCTCTGTTATGTAGGTATTGTAATAACAGTTATGAGAATATAAGGTACAGATAAATCATTAAACTCTTAAAAAGTTCATATTAGGTGAAATAACATTAATTGATGAGGAGGTATACATTTTCTGACTGTTATTATCTGAAAGGGAAAATAAAGAACATTCAGAAGAAACTGCGTGATAATTATTCAGGAACAAACGACACAAAAATCACAGACACATTTCATTGGTCGTCCCGTCTCCACCTGGTGAAGAGGATTCAGTATTTTTCAAAGAACTGCTTGGATTGCAATAATTGCATTTTATTGATCGACGGCGCTATATTAATGAAAACGAATGGGAATACCTTTAAAAAAAAGAAGTCTATTGATATTAATTAATTAAAGTATAATGTAAAAAGTAATTTTATCAAATATTTTCCTTTATAAACTGTATTTTAGTAGTTTCCAAAAACCTCATATATATAAACATTTTATTAAAAAGTGTATATAATTAATTGAACTGGATGGGTCTTAGGTTAACGTGGGACGTGCAAAAAAGGTTAAACGTATACGCGTTTAATTTCTATCAGTTTACATATAGTAATAAAAGTGGTTATTGGTTGAAATTTAAATACTAGATAGGTAGTTTGTAAAGAAATCAAATTATCCTAATGGAACCAAAGTTGTGATAATATTCTCGTTCTATATTTATTGGAATTAATGTCATAATTTAATATACTTATATATTAGTGTTTACAAAGTAATTCAATTAGTCTAACAGAAAATCAAAGATGAATGCTACTAATAAGTTTATAGACAAAAGGCTACACGGAGTGGTGTAGATAAACGCAAGTACATTTTTACCCTCGAAGTTTTTATGAAGGAATACATTCACTCACGTTACGGAATGTGCCATTTCAGTTATTTTTCTGTCCCTCTGTTATGGGATCTACCGCTTCTGTAAATTTTGGTGAGATTAAATTAAGCTGGGAAAAAACAACTTAAAATTAGAGATTTCTTAGAAATTGATAAAACATTTCTCTGAAAAATCAAAACTCATGCAACTCTTATTTCAAAATAAGTTAAAAGGGAAAATAAAACTAAATGTTTAACTCTAAACAGTTAAAATGTGATATATATATACAGCACGAATAGATTTAACGCTTGATTTTCGTAAACAACACTATTTTTAAACCCCGATCATTATTATTAAGATATGGCATGAACTGAGTGAACGAAGAGAATACACGGACATGTTAAATTTTGTAATACACTAAGGACGCTTCTATTTTACATATTCTTGGTTTCTTCATACCTAATGTTGTCAAATTCGCCGATTTAAGTCTTGATAAACCTGGGAAGGTCAGGTTCAAATTGACCTCTTCCTCCCTCCTGAGCTGTTGTTGTTGTTTGGTGTTCTATAGTTGGGGTTTGGTAAGCTGGTTTGAATGTCTATCAGTTACTGTTACTACTTTCCTTTGTTTGGTAAGTTGGTTTGAATCTCTATCAGCTAGTGTTACTAATTTCCTTGGTTTGGTAAGCTGGTGTGAATGTCTATCAGTTACTGTTACTACTTTCCTTTGTTTGGTAAGTTGGTTTGAATCTCTATCAGCTAGTGTTACTAATTTCCTTGGCTTTTGGTAAGCTGGTTTGAATGTCTATCAGTTACTGTTACTACTTTCCTTCGTTTGGTAAGCTGGTGTGAATGTCTATCAGTTACTGTTACTACTTTCCTTGGTTTGGTAAGCTGGTTTGAATGTCTATCAGTTACTGTTAGTACTTTCCTTGGCTTGGTAAGCTGGTTTGAATGTCTATCAGTTACTGTTACTACTTTCCTTGGTTTGGTAAGCTGGTGTGAATGTCTATCAGTTACTGTTACTACTTTCCTTGGTTTGGTAAGCTGGTG
>NW_013666756.1:109566-115852 GCF_000517525.1 Limulus polyphemus
ACTTTCCTTGGTTTGGTAAGCTGTTGTGAATGTCTATCAGTTATTGTTACTACTTTACTTTTCAGGACAAAATCCATTTTATGTTGTCAGGTTATGTATTTCTTTACGAAATTATGTTAGCTGTGTAGTTGTGTTCTGTAATATTTGTGGAAGTAAGAGTAATTATATCATCTGTGGTAGTAATGGTGTTAGATGTTCTATAGTTATTTTAATGATTCATGTGAAGCTGTCATGGTGGACACAGCAGATAGCCCGATGTGGCTTTGCTATAAGAAAACACACACACACACAAACACTATCATGGTGATTTTGGGGTTTTCTGTACAGTGCTAGAAATTCATAAAATATATTTTTGGCTGCTTCTGTTATTTTTGCTTGTTTTCTCATTTTGTTGTGTTTGAACGTTTGTATGTTGTGTGTTATTTGTTTGTTTTGATCTGTCTTGAGTTTGGGTGTGTGTTTTTGCTGCCTTGGCATATGTATGTTTTGTAGATTATTGGTTTGTGTTGGTGGTCTCTTGAAGTTTGGGTGTTGGCAACAAAGGTGTTCTTCTTTGTGTACTGTTTGTTTCCTGATTTTGTACGTGTGACCGTTCATAAGATTATGGGTTGGGTTGTTTTAAATTTCGCGCAAAGCTACACGAGGGCTATCTACGCTATCCGTCCCTAATCTAGCAGTGTAAGACTATAAGGAAGGCAGCTAGTCATCACCACCCACCGCCAACTCTTAGACTACTCTTTTTCCAACGAATAGTAGGACTGACCGTCACATTACAACGCCCCCACGACTGAAAGGGCGAACATGTTCGGTGAGACGGGAATTCGAACTTGCGACCCTCAGCTTGCGGCTCGAGCACCTTAAGCGCCAGGCCCCATAAAACTAAGGACATTATTGAAATATTTATAGAGATTCGAATGAAAATCCTTTAAAGATTTACCACACACAAGATGTATTTTGGGCACTTTCAAAACCTAAGTGCATTCTGAAGTGTCGAAGTGTTGTGACTGAAACACCTGAAGATTACCAGTTTCTGCGTTTATTAAAAATCGATTCAACGAGAAAAAAATTGTATTTATAAGATATATACAATGTAATGATATCATACCGGTATTAATATCTTGAATGCTTTCGTAGCACAGGTAATTTAAGTGCTGAAATACGAGATTGTTTCACTAATAGAATAATAAGCGTAAATCACAATAATGTATTGACCTTTATAATATATGACTGCGGTTTTATATGAGTGAGAAGGACAAACGAAAGTTACAGGTCTCGCCATTTCCACTTCGAATACGATCTAAGCTGTGACCTTGATAATTTAGAATACGATCTAAGCTGTGACCTTGATAATTTAGAATACGATCTAAGCTGTGACCTTGATAATTTAGAATACGATCTAGGCAGTGACCTTGATAGTTTAGAATACAACCTAAGCTGTGTTTGTTTGTTATTAAGCATAAAGCTACACAATGGCAAAGAAAGCAGCTTAGATCAAAGATCAAGATTACACCTTATATTACACCATATTTCAAATGGCAAGATCACGTTCATAGCTCCTACAATATTTCAAGCTGTAAACATCAAAATTACCACTTATACCTTGCTCCACGTGCCATGGTTAAGATTAAGATTATAATTTAGCTCACATTTAAAGCGGTAAATATCGCGATCACAGCTTGGATCATATTCAGAATGAAAGTCGAGACACAGCGTATATCGTATTTTAAATTATCAAGGTCACAGCTTAGATCGTATTCTAAGTTATCAAGGTCACAGCTTAGGTCGTATTCTAAATTATCAAGGTCACAGCTTAGATCGTATTCTAAATTATCAAGGTCACAGCTTAGATCGTATTCTAAATTATCCAGATCACAGCCTAGATCGTATTCTAAATTATCAAGATCACAGCTTAGATCGTATTCTAAATTATCAAGGTCACAGCTTAGATCGTATTCTAAATTATCAAGGTCACAGCTTAGATCGTATTCTAAGTTATCCAGATCACAGCTTGGATCTTATCCTAAGTTATCGAGGTCAAAACTTAGATTATATTCTAAATAAACAAGGTTACAGCTTAGCTCGTATTTTAAATTATTAAGGTCACAGCTTAGAGCCTCCCAGTGGCACAGCGGTATGTCTGCGGACTTACAACGCTAGAAACCGGGTTTCGATACCCGTGGTGGGCAGAGCACAGATAGCCTTTTACAACTTGGAATACAATTTAAGCCGTGATTTTTATCGTTAAACGACATTAATTTCAATTACATAACAAAGCTGGAAGACCTGATTAATTGACATGATTGATAACAAATAACGCCCGAATATCAAAAAAAATCATCACTCATCTGTCACACAACTTCATATAATGTTGTTGTTTTTCAAGTATTCATACGTTTTCTTTGAATGTCTGAGGAAAGCCTTTACATGTCGGAATTTGTTTTCGCTATAACACCTATTTATAACTATATCACTTTTGTCGGTATTGATTTTTTTTTTGTTGCCTTTCTTATATGCGCACTTAAATCATAGGCAATAATAGGTGTTTCAAAATTTCTTGCCTAACATAAACTAGTCATAGAATGAAGTTTTTAAAAATCATCATCAACCATCATCCTGAATGAAAATTTGAGGTTTCAAGGAAGAAAACAAGAGTTTTTAGTATCCCATAATTCATTAACAACGGCGATCGAATTATAAATACTTTTAAGAAAAGGTAACTGAAAATCAGTTTCTACATAACGATTCGAGAATTCTGAGTTTTAATAAGGTATTAATATACTAGTATAGACGTCCCTGAACCGCTGGTTTAACGAAGAACTTATAAATACCTTCACTATGATTTATCTCAATATAACATAATTTCTTATCTTTAAAACACTCTCCTGGTCTTCCGTATAAGTTTAAGATCCTTATTACTTTGTAAAACATCTAAGTCAAACAATGAGGTAATAAACTATGTTTATGACATGATAAATTTTAAATCATTGTTAACTAATTTTAAACACGTAATCGTAGTTGTTGTTGTTTTTTTTTCATCACCAGGAAGTCAATGTGAACTGCATGTAGAGGTGTTTGACACACACACAACAATTAAAAGTATCTTAAAGTTAATAATGTGTTTTATGTTTCAAGCAACATTTTTTTCTCTCCCAAGAGACGACAGCTGTGTAAACTAGTAATCAACATATTATTACTTTGGAAGACATTTAATTAGGCTAAGTCTACAATACATTTTGACTATTGTATTTTCGATTTATTTAACTCTGTAACTATCACTCAATTTAACATCTCCTAGCTGGTGTATGATTTAATTTCATATATTTCCTTCTGATTATACTTATAACAAGCTATCTAACTTCGGTTGATCTTTAGGCGTCCATAAGCCTACTACTTAGACTACTGGGTTTTATTAATGACGCTTTTACCAACAATAGGAAGCTCAAACTGATTCAACTCAATCTAAGTGTGAGCACTCGATTACGTCGAGATGTTCGTGTTACACGAAACACCGTTCTTCGCTTCAGCTATTTGCCCATCTTTCCCTCGATGGCAGCTGGCAGATGGTAAGTGATGATGTCCCAGTGGGGAATCATGGGCAAAATTCGCCATCTGCCACGTGGTACGCACGTGCTAACTGTCCTACTAGGTATAACACGCGGTTTAAGTCTGTCATGCATAAGGTGTGAACGTATAGCAGTAGAAGCCACTGTTGGCTGATGGAGGAAGAGATTGTATTGAATGTTTGAGTTTCTTCTGATAACGATTTCCCATATGTTGTAGCTAATTTATTCTTATTACTTAAAGCTTGAACCATATTTATTTTTTTGTAGTGTTTTGCTAATGTTATGGAATAAAATGTGCATTTTATTTTGATATACCTTAATGGAAGTCCCCTTGAAAACTTAATATCGTTTAAAGCAAAATGCTCCCCAAAATTAATTTCCTTATAGACGGATATTGAGTGAAACACACACACATTAGAATAATATGCTTCTTTTTTTTCAGAAAGGCTTAATGTTGAGGGTATCGCACCACCAGGGTCATCAATAGCCAGCCCAGGCCCCGGGGTCATTAATATCATCGGGCCTCCATTTCATTCTATTTATTAACTTTTTCTGACTTTTCATAAAAGACATTTAGGTGACAAATTTCTTCATGAATCCATGAACATGTAATAACCATTTTAGCTCATTAAGTAGTATGCATTTCTAGTGAACTTTGGAATATCCCACTGCCGAGCCCCTCAAAAGACCCCGGGGCAGCTGCTCCCCCCCCCCTCTCGTCAGACCTGCGCACCACGTTGGTGAAAATTAAATCATTGAAATATATCCTAGTAGTAACTAGTCGCATCTTCTTTGGTTCGTGTATTCTACTGAAAAGGACCAGTGGATATTTTCCTATGTTCACGTAAAGTGTTATTACAACAGGCATATTCTACTTCCAAAGATTAATGCAATTTTTCTTCCATCAACGTCAACTCCAACTGCAAAGAATTTGGTGCAACTTTGCCAACTTCAACTCCTCCATTCGTCAAATGTTTTCTGCTACATTTTTTTCTTTACTGCTAACAAGAACTATATCATCTTAGGCACGAGTATTTTCCTGGTGCAAATTTTCCTTGTCAAAGACTTTGATTAAACGTTTCATTCGAGAAATGAGATAAGTATACAATCGAGTCGTTTTTAATATATGATTGAAACAGAACTTTGTTGAGAATGGTTATAATAAATAATGAAATCTACTTCACTTGCTTAGCAACAAGAACTGTCATCATAAAACACTTTTATGTTGTGAAACATATTATATAACTAGCTGGGGTACTCGTCCCCTGGACGGAAGTTATGTAAATTCGTGATTAATGAAAGGTTATTTTAGGACATGAAAAGTTACTTCCTTTATATGTAATTGTAAAAAAAAACTACAAAACACACAACGTGAAAAATTTGGTGAAGATCTATCAACGGGTGGGGGAGGGGGGCGAAGTAGTGGTAAAAAACGCCCATAAAAACTGCAAAATGCAAAACTGAAAATTTGTATGTATCTCCTCATGGAACCAATGAACCTCCGTACCAATTTTGGTGAAGATCCATTCACACCCTGCGAAGTAGTTACATAGACCTATAACAGACAGTGTGTGTGTGTGTGTCTTTAACTAATGCATATACATTTTTTGAGCGATTAGTTTCTAGGAAAAAATGTATCGGATCTCTGTTGAAAGGTTAGTTGCTTAGTTAATTTGTTTGTTTCAAAGCAAAGCCACATTAGGTTGTCTGCTGTGTCCACCACGGGGAATCGAACCCCGGATTTTAGTGTTGTAAGTCCGTAACTACCGCTATCCTAACGGGGGACAATTGAAAAGTGGTGGTGATGGGGGAGATTTTTAATTTTGGAAAATAACTACAAAAACAGGTTTCGAATCTCAGATCCGCCAGAAATTAACCAATGCATTTTCTCTACTATATGTGAACTCATATCATCTCAATACATTTAAGACTTATTTTATAAACGACTTAAATATGTGAGTTGGTGTTTCATTTAGATTATGAAACACAGCCGTTCATAATTGCCTGTGTCCACTCATCCCTATGGTTCCGGGAAAATTACGATTCACTAGTAACAGAAGAAACGTGCTATGCGAAATAAAAGGAGTTCTAATTTAACCAGCGAATAGTTTAATATTCTTAACAGACGTTTGTCATTAAGATGTCCATTTTCAAATTGGCGCTTGATGTATGTTCAAACATATAATATGGAGATAAATTTCCTGTCTCGATAATCTGCTCTGAATGCTAAAATGCATTAATTAATCGTGTTGGAAAAAAAAAAAAGAACAAAAAAGTGAGTTAATAATGTCTACATTTTCTACCAGATGGCGGTAGCAATCAGTTTCATTTTTGACGATTCTCAATATCGAGAATTAATAACGTGCGTAATATTATAAAAGCTTCTTGACACTATTTTATTATTACTATTAATTTATTCAAACTTTGAAAGTAATCTTAACACACACACATATATATAAAGATCATTAGTTAAGCTTCTTTTTAGGTTACAGATCTCATGTTATATTAAACACACAAAATAAACAAGTTTAAAAACAAGTGTGTAAAAAACGAAAATGAGATTGTTCCAAACTCTGTGTTAATATGACTTTAAAATTAAATTTGGTGATATTACCTTTTACTTCTTTTATAATTCGACAGAAGTTTCAATACATTTAAATCACTCTGTATGATTGTTTGTTTGTAATTAAGCACAAAGCTACACAATGGGCTATCTGTGCTCT
>NW_013666756.1:116758-124489 GCF_000517525.1 Limulus polyphemus
TCTCATCTCTCAGTCTTTCTACTTACCACTGTCTACTTCATTATCAGTCTTTCTACTTACCACTGTCTACTTCATTATCAGTCTTTCTACTTACCACTGTCTACTTCATTATCAGTCTTTCTACATGATTCAAATCAATTCTAACATTTCTCATAAGATGCTCAGTCAGATATATATCTTCTTTTGAAAAACATAAGAACGCATTTGTTTGTTAACAGCTCAGCCATTAATTGTCGTTAGTGCTAACAGTAATAGTAATATTAATAATAATAATACTATTAGTATTACTACTAGTAGTACTAGTGATTGTAGTGATACTGTGCTAGTGTTGCTCAGGCTTTTGGATGAGATTAAGCAATAGAGCCGAGGGTAAGTATTATCAGTGAAAAAGGTATCTTGCTAAAATTTTAAAAAGAAAAACCTAAAATAAAAGCATTATGAGAATAAAATAACATACGAAACCCATTACAAACAATTATAACCTACACTGCTAACAGTTAGGCCTAAGTATTTTTTCTGTTACTTAAGATATTCACATTTATAGTTTAAACCCCGAAAGCTGGATATGTACTGGAATCAAAAACGCTTAATATTTGTGACAAAAGTCATTTTGACAGCAGATATCTTTCGGGTGAGAGAAAGAAACAACAACAAAAAAAAATCTGCAGCACAAGTGACATTTTTCACAATATTGGGTATTTGTTTACAACAGTTGCTTAGCGCCATCATTTGGCAAGGTAAGTTCTCGAAAGGTCGAGATTTAACGTGAATTGTTACGTTCCTCTATTATCTAATCACTCTAATGTACTCATGTCGTATTGTAATTTGTAGTCAAAACTCTGAAAAATTAAGGTAAATACGATGAGTTGCTCTTTTAAACTTAAACTCTGAAAACTGAAATAAAGATGACTGGAAACCTAATTTTTCCTAATAATTATTAAAACTTATAGAAGTACAAAGTAGCTTGATAACACAGGTAAGATTACCTGCATCAGTGCATGTTACGTGCGGTTTTCTTATGCCATGCATTTGATTTTAACAGCAAGTTCAATAATTAATTTGTCCCAGGATTTGTAATTATGAATCGTTTGATACTTGAATGTTTCTTACAGAAGTGTACATGCATTGTAAAGTCCTTATTTCCAAAAATACCACACTTCAACGCAACCATTTTTTTGAGTACTTAAAGTTAAAAGATGAATCGTTTACATCAAAATAAATGCACAAAGATACTTTGTTTTTCTCTCTAAAATTCATCGAAATATAAAAAGTGTAAACTAATAATGAAGCTAGTCTTTCCATGACAAGATTGATACGTCTCTGGAAACTGATTTTGGTGTAACATTATTAAATGCAGGGAGTTGTGGACTTCACAGAGTTCATGGTGCATGCAACAATGTGATGGTTGCTGTGATTGGAAACTGGATAAAATCTTGAAGGGAATGTATACGCTTTTCCATGATACTCCAGCAAGAAGAGAGAACTTTATTAGTGTAATGGGGACATCTACCTTTCTGCTTGAATTTTGCAAACAGAGATGGTAGGAAAATGCCAAAGTTGCTCACAGGGCCTTAGATCTACACGATCATCTCAGAACCTATGTGGAGAATGTCATAAAATCTACTGGTTCAGACCTCAAGACAGAAGGCTTTCAAACTGTAAAAGAAGCTATAATGAAAGATGTGTTTTTTCCAGAAAAGCTGGCATTCTTCATCTCAATATCTAAGCAGGCTGAGCCCTTCCTGACAGAATATCAAACGGACAAACCAATGTCACCCTTTGCCCACCACGATTTGAATACTATTACCATCAGCCTCTTAAAGGAGTTTGTAAACCCAGCTAAGATAGAAAAATCACAATATTGAAACATCTGGTGTCACTTAAAGTGACTGACTCATCAAACTGTGTCACAAATTACAAAGTTTCAACTGGCTTTGTGGCAGAGACAATGTCGAATAAACTAAAGAAGAACAAGAGAGTGAATGAACTTCAAGTTTAGGAGTTTAAGGATGCCTGCAAAGCCACTCTTGCTTTTTTTATTGATAAGTTCTTGACAAAGTCTCCCCTTCAATACTCCCTTGTTAAGGACATAGCATGCCTTGACCCTAATACTATTCTAGGAAGCAAGACACAAGCAGAAGCAAAATTAAAAGAATTCTGTGATTCGTTACTCAATGAATTCTCTTTATCTGTAGATTAAGCTGTGAGTAATGGGTCACTCAGCTCATTTTCAAGAAGTACTGATTACCTTGACTCATTTTTTTATGACTGACTTGTCACAAACAATCCTCCCATCTCTGGCAAACTGTGAAAACACTGCTTCTTACAGACAAGCAACAGTAGAAAGGTTTTCTCAATAAACAAAGTTGAAGAAGTGAACATGGATGAAAAGAACCCTCATTGCCCTTGACAGTGTGAGAGATGCAAGCGGAGTTAAAAAAGTGGAAATTGCATCCAAAATGCTTGTTAATGTTGGCAGTGCTTTCAGCAGATACAATACCTACCTTAGGGACCAGAAACATAAAGTAGAGGCAGAGAAATAAAAGAAAGAAGAGAAAAGATTTGGATGATGACATTAGTGATATGAAGAGAAAAAAGGCTATCATCAATAAAGACATTGAACCTATGACAACTTTAGCAGGTGAATATGCAAAGAAGACTGAAACACAGATGAAAATTTCTTTGATCACCACCTCCAATAGCCTTAGAAAAAGTGTGAGAGACAAAATTGAAGAACAGGCCACTCTTGGAAAGCAGTTGGATGAAAAACTGTAAAAGCTTAGCTATTCTTAATCTTCCAAACTAGAGCATTGTGTAAGAACTATATACAGTGTAAGTATGTGCAGTGTACAGCATACAAGGTTATTAATAGATACATGCTGTATATGAAGACTTGAACTGTATTTTTCAAATGCTGGCTAATGACGTTCTGTTGAACATATCTTCTACAGGTAACCCCAATATGTTTTATAATCAGATTAATCTGTGCCCTAATTATTTATGTATTATCTTGAAAATGACACTGAAATTTGCTACTGACACTGAATATCTTCTACTTTAGCATATGGCAAGCAACTGCTAACCCTAGTCTTTCCACCTCTTGATCATTACCTTCTGTATTTCAAGTAGCCAAAGGTTCAAATGTATTAAAATATAGTTACTTTAATGCTAACTGAACCTGCCTCTATAGTCCTTTTGTTTTCATTACTATACAATATAAACCATTGTAAACCTAGCATTCATCTTGTTCTCTCTGAAAGCAACTTTTAACTCTATCCCATTCCTGTTTTATTTCCTTGATTTCTTCTCCTAGTCTGATTTTTTTCCCTTTTTAATGGCACAATCTTTCTCAAAGCTATCTATAAGTTACCCTCAAGCAAACTCCATAAGGAAAATACTTTTTTCATTCTTTATCAGTTTTGAAATTAAACCGACTCGCAAGTAACTTAGAAGAAAATTTTGTTGTTGTTCATTTTTGTCCATGAAGTTTTTGGTTTATAACATATATTTCAAATATTTTTCTTTTCAGCTATACATAGCACACCCAGTTACTGGTTGCCAAAAGCTCATAGAAGAAGTAGATGATGAACATAAACTTTGCATTTTGTATGAAAAGCGAATAGGCCAAGAGGTGGATGCTGATGCCTTAGGTGATGAATGGAGGGTAGTGTATATATTTTGTTTTTGCAAAACTTGGTAAAACAGATGTTTAATGTTTTTGGAAAGTCCCCAAAATGTTTAGACTAATTTGTTTATTCTTCATACTAGACCATAGCTAGTACTGTGTATTTACTAAACATAGCTATGACACACCACTTTTTATATAATGTTGCTTTATTAAGGGCTTACCTATATAATCTTAGTAAGCCCATTTGACACAGATATAAAATACTTATTTTTATGCTAAGTATCATTTTAGACAAAATAGATGATAGTTTGAATTTTATCAGTCATCATCAACACTTTGTTGCATACAGAGTTTCTTTGTATCATTTTAACTTCAAAACATTTGGAGAGACTATTTTTTATAGATGTTTTGCTAATTGTAAAAATGGTGCCGTAGAATAAACTTAGAATGTTAAATAAATCTTTTAATTAAATAAAATATTGTAAGTTGTAAATAATATATTAATGTTATAATAGTAGTTGGAACTGTGGTTTAAAATGGAGTTTTTAAGATAATCCTTGTTTTATTTCATACACTTGTTTAGGGCTTTGTTGTGAGAAGAAGTGGAGGCAATGACAAACAAGGGTTCCCAATGAAACAAGGTGTGTTAACAGTTGAGCAGGTGAGGATCCTGTTGTCAAAAGGACACTCCTGCTACAGACCTAGTAGAACTGGAGAATGAAAGTGCATATCAGTGAGGGGGTGTATAGTTGATTCAAACCTGAGTGTGATTTCCTTTGTTCTTACTAGAAAATGTAAATTACATGACTTAAACTAGAGAAAAAAAATGCAGTTTCTTTGATACTTCAAGTTTTAGTAATACCTTTCTAACAGTCATTTTATTGTTGACTTAAAAATAGGATGGATAAAATTTACTGTATGTTCAAAAGGTAAACCATTCTTTCAACCACATGTTATGATTTTTTTTTCTTTCTGTTTTTAGTATAATTGACAGTATAATCAGTTCCAAAAATTCTTGTAAAATTTTAATCCAGAGAGGTATTTTTGTATATTTTATGTTAGCCAGTTATCTGGAATCCATTTAATGTCCAATCAGGCAGACTTACTTCGGAAATATTGAAAACTTTTCCTTGTTAGTTTTGAACTCATACTGTTAACCATTGTGTGCCTCAAAACTTCTGAATGTCCTTTACGTATCTGTATACAGTATACATAACTTGCCTATAATACTGCACCTTCCACGTGACTTACTGACTATGGATCTTATATAATCTCTGCTTTCCTGCTACAAGGTAGATTTCTCATTAGCAGTGATGCTGTTTACATCTTGCAATTTTTTTTTTACTCTGATTCTGAAATTTAAGCTAATATTTCTGTTCCTGTACCTTTTGCTGAATAATTATTTCAGCAGTCTTTCTTGAGTGTACAGGGAATTCTAGTCACTGCATTGTTGGTATTTATAGGTTAATGTATTCACACCATTCAGGCAGTCTTTTGAGGGTGTCCTTTGCAAGTATCACAGTTTCTTGGATGCTAATAGGATGGCTCACAACCCTCTTTCTTCTTTTCTTGTGGAGGAGAGGAGCAGGATTTCCCAGCCAGCCCTAGTCCTGATGAAGCTTTCATTGACATTGTTTTTATATTTTTCCCAGACATGTAACATTTTACATTGTTAACCTGTTTCTGTTACACCTGAGGGGTCCAGTGTGCTGCTACTGAATACCATTCTTGAATCCTTATTTTTTTTTCCTTCCCCCAACATTCAAGTTATAGTTGATGGTTTTTGAAATAAAGGTTCTTTGTACCATTCTTTTTGCCACATTTCTCTTTCTACTGACTTTTTCATTATTCATTTATGAACTCAAACTTTAGACACTCTTATCAGGTATGGAGGGGGGTTCTTCTGCCTTGTCTTGATGTCAATGCCACAGTTATGCTAATTTTGAGTCTTTCCTTATCTGATCAATCATTGGTTGTAAGCTATAATCATTCTCCTGATTCTTTTCTCAGGAGCAAGTCAGACTTGCATGTTTCTTGGGTTGCAGAACATATTTACTTGATCTCTTTTGTCAGAAGGCTAGCATGATAATCCTGAGTTGCTTACTCAGTCAGGGGAAGCTCATCAGGAAGAACCGATTAGGGCTGTAGCTTCAAGGTTAACCTCAGGTCATCATCTTTCTGATCAACATCTAAGTAATACTCATCATACTACTGCATTACTCATTGACCTTCTACATGTAACGTTTCTTGCTCCTTTAGTGTTAGGAAATGGTAATCCAAATAGTTTGGGCCATCTTAACCAAGACCCTGACTGTGCTCCATTTCTGTCCTTTTGTGGGATGACATTTGGGATTATGCATTTTTGTGTGGACTCCTTGACTTCAAGACTATTGGGTTCAACAGGTGCTTCATGTTGGTTTTTGTACCTAATTTCATCCACTTCCTCCTCCTCCTCCTCTTTTGGATCTTGCAGGCAATCCACTTCATGGTCACCATTTGAATCAGCATGTTACACAGGACTATTGAACTAGTACTTTTGGTTTTCCCTAGGATTCTATTCTCATCTTTTTTGTGGTCACCAGGGAAACAGGAAATTGGAGATCAGTATTAGATCTTTCCCATCTCAATCATTATCTCAACATTCCTTCTTTCATGATGCAACCAATTTGAATTTCACACAAGTTCCTTTAGCATGGTTGTTGGGTTATGAAAGTGGTTATTGAGAATACTTATTTAAACACATCAATTCACACGTCTTTGCATTAGTTTCTTCATCTTTTACATCAAAGAATTGTTTATCATTTCAAAACCCTGCCATTTAACTTTTGGTATTCAGTTTATAAATAAATCGTTCTTGTTCCGATAAATTAATGAAATTGTTTTCTCTGGGGAATCACTGTTGTCACCAGAGGAATTCATCCAGGATAACTGTATTCTTTAAAAAATGTTGTATTTACATAAACTTACAAGCTGTTAGACACAAGTAATGGTATAGAATGAAATTTATTTTTCTCTCAGTATTAACATCTTCATGAAACTAAGGAATACCTAAATTTTATTCATATGCTAATTTTTTTAGTATAATTGATGCAGTTTGTATTTAAAATTGTTTTGCAAAATTATTATCATAAGTGAGATACTACAACTCTGAACCTCCACCATTTTATTTGATATTATAAATGATGTTAAGCAAAAATAAAAGACCCTTACTATTTATAATATCAAATAAAAGGATGGAGGTTGGGAGCTCTCTAGAAATTAAGGTTGGCTTAGTTCTACTGTAATAATATTATATTATCATTTATAACATCAGATAAATGGTGGAGATTGGGAGTTTTACTTTGTAGAAGTTTTATAGGGTTGGTTTAATTCTACATTAAAGTTATTTCTAAATATTAAGGGTAACTGCCTTCCCACAACTGGCTGCAGACAGCGAAAGGTAGTTGGAGTTGAGACATTGTGGGTTCAAGTACTTAACTCCTGACCCTTAACTGATTCTTCTTAGTTGCTGGCAAGTTTTACATCAGAAGTTGGATTTTGCCTGATAGAAAATGAAAGCCAAAAAACCTATAACTAAACACATTAAATATTTTAATTAAACTAAATGATTTAAACTGTTGTCTGTGTTCCTACAAACAGATGAACAATATATTCCTGGTTTGACTGACACGACCATCCCTCGTTGTCTTGGTCCTAAGAGAGAAAACTCTTCAATCTTGCAAAAGAAGATGATGTTTGTCAGTATGTGATAAGGAAACGTCTGCTCCAGGAAGAGGGTTTGTCACACTTACTCATCATTTTCGTGAGAAGATATAAATAATGGCTAAAAGCAGCTGAAAATGTAAGTACATGCAAAGAAGTTGGATGACAGCAGAGCTTAAACTTTCCTCACTTGTGTCCCACTGGAATCTGCAGAAAATATTCACTTCTATTTGAGGAACATAATAGTAAAAAAAAAAAAAAAAAAAGCTCTCATAAAAGACTTTTGAGCCAAATATAACAATACCTTTTATAATTAATATTCTCATTCTGAAAAATACAATTAAGTATGTTAAATTAGAAAAGTAAATGTAAGAACGTGATCCTTAACTGGAGGATTTTTT
>NW_013666756.1:125368-129471 GCF_000517525.1 Limulus polyphemus
CTAGAATTATGATTTTTTTTTCTAATTACTACTAGTTATTAATAATACTTATAAAAATGGATACTCTGTTTGAAACTATGTCACCTCAGTGAAATTGGTTGACATCGTTGTTTTCATTCTTGAGTTATCATGTAAGAAAAAGCAAGAAGAAAGAAGAACAAGACATTCAAACTATATGCTATAATATTTACAGACATTCCCAGAACTTGTGACTCAGTCATTAAATAGATATTGTTATAAAAGTAAACACTGTATAGGATTGTAAAGTTCTGATGACCTATTGAGGAGATATTTAAAATACCATTTTGATGAACAATCCCAGCCATCCCTACATAGGTGGTGCTGCCACCTGCCTGATATATATATATCACTGTTGCGGAATACTAGAGAGAAAGCTAACATTCTTATATTTTAGTAAGAATGATAATCAGGTCATTGAACTTGTCTTTCTAGATGTGGCTAGTGGTTAGTATGTCTGAACTGTGAATTTGAAGATTCATGGTTTGTTCCCCATAGCTTCAAAAAACATGTTCTATGTTTGGTGCCGTGAGTGTGATATAAGAGTGATGCTCCAATCACACTATTCAGTCAGATAATATTTGTTTATTGGTGCTGTTGACTAGCTGCCTGTCCTCTAGTTTATCAGTTTAAAATTAGGGAATGGCTACACACAGATAAGTAGCTTTGCATAAAAATTCTCAAAAACCTTGATAGTCAGTGTTTATTTTTTAATTATTTTGTGGTTGTCATGTGCTGTATTGACTTCTTGCATTGATAAATCTGGTCAGTTTAAACTCATAAAAGCTTTATTTCTTTTCATTTAGGGAAGAAACTCTGTCATAAAACACCTAAAAATTCAATGACTTGTAACTCCCCAGGTGCTCCAACATAAGAGACATCGATTCACACTTAAGCTTAAACGTTCTCATAAACTGAAGCTGCTGATTATGCTCGTCTCTTGACCCAGCGAGCTAAAGAGAAGAGACAGATGGAACAGAGACGTCTTCACTGTGGTTCCCAACAAAAGTCCTCCTCATCAACAGGGAAAGGAAATACTAGCAAGTGAAATGAAAAATGCAATTGTAAATGAACTATAAATGGAAAATAAGATACCTTTCTTTTATTTGTATAAATTTACTTTTAATTTTTTCCAATAAAATAGATTAATTATTTTCCATAAAAATAGATACCCAAATTATTTTGTAACTGTTACCCAATAAGTATGTTAGATAATTTTAATAAATTATAATACAAATCAGAAATTACTTTAACAGTAGTAACCTATTCGTTGTTTTGTCTTGTTGGGCTTTTGTGCCTAACTATATTAGTACTGCATTTAAAAAAAAGAGAGAGAGGGGGGGGCACTGCACTTCTTTTATTTAAGCTCTGATATTTGATCTAGGATCCCATAACTCTTAAGTTTTTACATCGAGTTGCATGAATGATATTAATTTTTAAGAAAACATATTAACACATTGATAATAACTAAAATTCAAAAAAGTATCATGTTTATTCGTTTATTTAATGAAGATAAAAAACACATTTCTTAGTGGAACTTCTGCTTAATTTTTTAATTTACTAAAGGCAAATTGTATGCATAAAATGAAAATAACTGGAAGTTCCAGAAATATCTTTGAAAAAAATTAAATTTTAAATCTCTAAAGAAAATCTGTTCTAAACTGAGAAAACATAGCATTATCTACATGAGACAAAATATAATGGAGGATGTTTCTTCAAGGTTTCACTACACCTACCAGTAGAAGACTATACTATACAGGAATCTTTCCCACAAAAGTGTGCATATGACAACATAGGTGAATGGCCCGGAACAATAGGCAACTACAGTGAAAGGAATTTAGCCAATTTCTTAATCAACATTCTGTAAAAACTTTCATATGCTTGTATATGCTAAAATTGCAAAACATTTTATGTAAATTTGAAGTTAAATAAAGGGGATAGACAAAATCTAATATGTTTGCGTGCTACAAAGTGTATTTCATTGTTTGAAGAGAAATTAGTGTACATTTTATGTACGTAATTTGAGAGTTTAAATATAATAGAAAGAACAGTTTAGGTTTAGAGTACATGATAATATGTTAGATTAATAGAAATTATGTACAGATAAACGTTACATTTTATTTACGTATTTGATTTTAACTTTTACACCAACACTAATAATTCACATCATAATGTGTATATATACTTAAATAGAGACAAGTTATACACATTGACCAAAATATGTTAGAGTAACAAATGCAGTATGTTGTTAAACATGATAAAGTGTTTAATTTGGGTAATATGAATACATTTTATTAGCTTAGAATAAATTCAAATGATATTTGAGTATGTACCTAAAATCTTTGTTGTGATAAATTATTACTTAAGTTACACAGATGATTGAGAGTGTTAGTGTGGCCTGGATAGACTAAGTTAATTAAATATCAAGTTTCGTTGCATTGTTCTCGTATAAATCGTGAAGTATTTGTTAAGTTAAATAGTTTAGGTATAAAAGTTTGTAGGTTGTGTTTATTGAAAACAATAGCAGTAAGAAGAAAATATAATAATAGGATGAAAGTCTGAAACTGTTAAAGAAAACATGAATGGTGATTTGTGTAGCATGAATGTATATAGAGGTTTTCAATTTAAAACCCTGAAAACTAGAATTTATGGTACGTTATATCCGGCAATAATATTGAAAATCTCAGACAAATCTCCTCATTTTGTAATTATTAACCTTAAAAATGCTTATAACATGGTATGTTAACTTAAAATGGTTAATTAAAAAGTGGTTATTTTTTAATAGTAAAGTTCACAGTCTGCTTCTACACTAGCTCAGCAGTAACTAAAACCGAGTTTCGATACCTGTGGTGGACACAGCACAGTCTGTGAACTATCATATGGGAGAGTGCGCCCATATTAAAGCAGTACAAAAGTTATCTGGATTTTCTTCTCCACGGGTCATCAGAAGTTAGATATGAGGAGCTACCTACCTGGTATACTCGTTCTATCTACGGTGTATATGACGCTTTTCAGCTATCCAGAGCGTCCTAAAATCGAAAACTGGCGAACAGCCAAAACCAAGATCTCTTATTTTCGCTCATCATCTTTCTTTAACACGCTTAGCGCCTACCAAGCTCTAGCAGTAACTATAATTTTATCATTTCATAGAGCAAAACAGTCTTCACGATATTTGGCTACCTATTTTATTATTGTTTTACACAAAATTTATAAAGCTTTAGAATATACTCCATAACTTAGTAACTCACGTAGTCCATCTTATAAAAAATTAAGCAAGTATTAGGAAAAATAATTATCGCTAAATTTATAATATATGTAAGGCTGGCTACTGAACTTGAAAGAGGAATAAAAAAAAAGATAAGGATGAAAGTGGACATATCACTTGATCCTTCTAATGGTCACATAGCGGACTAAGCCGTCTCGAGTTTACATGGAGAATAAAATCCCTACAATACTGGCTTCCTCATTGGCAAAACAAATATAACCGGAATTTCCAATCGTAAGATGTTACTCTGTTGTAAAATAGCCATAAAAGTAGTATTCTATAGGAAAGGTATAATGATCAGGAACATCGAGAGCCAGCACGAGCCCCGAGGCAAACATCCTCGCCGGGCCCCCTTTCTCTCTCTCTTTTTAAAATTTTCAAGAATATATTAAAAAAGAAGATCCTAAATTAGGACAGCAAAGAGCTCATAAATGATAGCAGCAGCCGTTTTACCTCACAGCATAAGCGTCAAAACGTTAATAAAGTAACAACAAATATCTATTAAATCTATAAAGTAACAAATACATTGTTACGTCTCCGTTTGTTAATTAACTTTCCGTAACTTCGTTCCGACGAAACTTTAGCGACACAAGTCCTTACTTAATAAAACTGGTTTATTCTTTCCGAATATAAATTTACGATACACTTAATTTCAACAATCGCGCTAAAACAAACGCTATAACAACGAACGTGCTCAATAATACTCTCTGACTGCAGATCAATTACTCACTGTCTACACACACACACATTATCCCGTCACGTTGTGTGCGTCTTATTTATATACCAGAAAAACATATATCTAGTAAATGCTAGGGCATTC
>NW_013666756.1:129790-150611 GCF_000517525.1 Limulus polyphemus
TTGCGGGCTTTACGGTATAACCAGGTTTCAATTGCCCGGGCCCCTGGGCAGTTGCCCCCTTAGCCCTCACTGTCGGCGGGCCTGATAATGATAAAAACTAAGATTCTATTCAAACACCAAACTTTCGATAGACAAAGTGGGGAAGCCAGTAATGTAGGGATTTTATTCTCCGTGTGAAGTCGAGACAGCTTAGTGTGCTATGTGATCATTAGCCGGATCAAGTGATATGTCCATTTCCATCCCTATCTTGTTTGATTCTTTTTTTTCAAGTTCAGTAACCAGCCCTACATAGCTTTCTTATTAATCGATAAATTTTTTTCCTAATATTTGTATAATTTTGATCAGGTATTTTCTCATAATAATAATGAAACGAGTTTTACGTTTTGCCATTCTGATACGTGTAATTTAACTCATTCGCTCTGCTACGTGCATGTCAGTATAGATTAGTCAAATTTAATGGAAATACGTGATGCATGTGAAGTAAATTATTATTCTTCGAAAAACACGTGAAAAGAACAACCAGTTCACTTAAGCTGTTCGAAATTCTGTTTGGTTTGACACGAGGCGTGTTACGCATAGAAAACTTGAGTACATTAAGTTGCTCTGAGAAAAAAATAATAGCTAGAACAATAAGCTCGTGTAAACTTGAAGCTTGAGAAACTTCAAATGAACTACGATCAAAATGTTCTAGATGTATATGATGAATCAGTTGTTTTCTGTAAAGGAAACTAGACCAGAGTGAGCCTTGTTCTTTGTATTGCAAGATATCTAATAATCCACGATTAGTTAAGACGCTTCTGTAACTTTTGTAATTGGTATTCTAAGTAACAACATTAAAAATAATAACTTAGAAACTACTGTCTAATAATACGAATTGACATATTTGACGATACACAAAAATACAAAACGATGTCTTTGAAAAACTTTAATAAATATGTGAGAATCACTGTAAATTTTGTAACCCAAATAATGTTTCAAAACATGTTCCAGGCGATATATTGTTTGTAATTAAGCACAAAGCTACACAATCGGCTATCTGTGATCTGCCCACCACGGATATCGAAACCCAGATTCTAGCGTTGTAAGTCCGCAGACATACCGCTGTCCCACTGGGGGACCCAGGCGATATAAGGTTGGTTGTTGTTAAGCGTAAAGCTACATAATGGGCTATCTATACTCTGCCCACCATGGTTATCGAAAACCGATTTTAGTGTCATAAGCCCGCAGATTTACTGCTGAGATCCACTGGGGGGAGGCTGAATGAGTAAAACGTTTTTCCCCTAAAATCTTAATGGAAAACGTTACGAAAAATCTTTGATTTAAATAATTTTACTGTTTGCAGAATGTCTGGTATTAAAATTATTTATGTTTCTTTTATATGGCTAGTATGAAAACAATGGCAGAGACCTAAAAAAAATCATTATTTGCTTCTTCTGCATTTTATGTTATTTATTCAGCCCACGTTTTACAGAGTGGGCCAAAAGTTGATTCATACATTATTTTTAGTAAACGTACTAACAATACTAAATTCTATGGTTCGATTCCCCGCGGAGGACAGATCACAGGTAGCCCATTGTGAAACTTTGTGTTAAAAAATTTTCTGGCTAGATAATATTTAATTTGTAGCACCGAAACTTGTCGGACCTTCGTCAAACTGTATTCCATATATATATATATATATGTTTGTTCGCATATACTTTTTTGTTAATTTGAAGCAGATAAAAATATTTAGTGCACTGCTTTGAGCAAACTTAACTCGTTGGTAGTAAAATGACTTAATAATAAAGCAACGTCAAGGAAAGGTTGAACTATTAATACTTCGTACTTCTGACTTGTACAAAATACTGATCATCGTATATTGTAATTTAATATCATGCCCAGGAAAAGTGCCTTAAGTTTTCATTGTGATGTAAAACATGATCTGTAGTCGTTTCCTGTGCCGCCTTTTCTTGTCTAAGTCAGTCTGTTTAGGTTGTCGCAGCTGAAAGTAGTTGTAAGAGCTACGATAATAAATGTAAACAAACAATGTTTATAAACAATTCAGAAAGCATCTGTTATTGTAACACTCAGTTCTTGTCTGTCCTGAAAATGCGCGTGCACTTTATTTCAATGGATGTAAATAAAGGGCGGATGTAAATATACTTTAGTAGACCTTTTGTACAACAACGTTCAAAGTTTTTAAAACGCTCTAATTCTAGATCGTAGAATAACATTATAATTTTATTTATTTATTGATAGTATTAAGTACGGTAAAGATTCGCCTTAACTAAACTAAATCAAAAAAGTACACAAGTTACAGTGTTAATTTATCTCTATCTAATATATGCCGTACTTAATATAGGCTTAACTAATGTTAGGCCTAAGACGAGTGGACTTAAAAGATTTCGGTGTCTGCGATTAAAATTATTTTGTATTATTCTAGAAATCTACTTAAAGAAGTACTGTTGTAATAATGGTATTAATTTTACCATAAATGTTTTGCGGGTCTCTGCTAGTTAAACAATGATGTCTACTGCCTAAGTTATTACAAATATTAACCACTTTTCAGGGCTCTGCATTGTAGCTTATTTCTTGAAATATTGAGACATTGTGAACTTCTTTTCGTATCCTGTATTTAAATAAGTACTGATGCAACAAAGATGATAATTTGACGGCAAATTTTTTGCGGGTCTCTTCTAGTATGAAATATATTACTTTGTTTCCCATTTCAACAAAAACTACTTTTTCTAAATTTGTCCGTTTGATTAGGATATATTTCAAGGTCTGATATTTTTTATGTGATATGCCTGCTTGTTTATTGTTTATTTGTAATTAAGCACAAAGCTACACAATGAGCTATGGGTGCTCTGCCCACCACGGGTATCGAAACCCGGATTCTAGCGTTGTAACTCCGCAGATATACCGCTGTGCCACTGGGGGGGGGGGGGATATGTCTGCTACTGGATAACTATTATTGGGTTTTAAGAAAGTCACGATAGTAATATCCTTGGTAGATGAAGTATTAGTGGGAAGAGTGGTGTGAGTTTTACCCGATAAGTCTTTACAATAGTTTGTTTGTTTTGTTTTATTTTAAATTTCGCGCAAAGCTACACGAGGGCTATCTGCGTTAGCCGTCCCTAATTTTGCAGTGTAAGACTAGAGGGAAGGCAGCTAGTCATCACCGCCAACTCTTGGGCTACTCTTTTACCAACGAATAGTGGGATTGACCGTCACATTATAACGCCCCCACGGCTGAAAGAGCGAGCATGTTTGGTGGGAAGGGGATTCGAACCCGCGACCCACAGATTGCGAGTCGAGTATTTTGCAATAGAAACTACGCTGCTGGCTACTGTAGTATCGATACATGGTTATCAGATAGAGCTCGAATGGACGTAGCGGCACGTACTGTAACAACGTGGTGATGTTCCAAAATCGTTTTAATATAATGTACTCAACCTCTGATTTAGATAAAAGGCCTAGTATGCTGAATATTTGTCATTATATTGTGACAAATACTGCAATAAAAAATCTTTTTTGAACAACTTGCTACTCATCTTTTGAAGTTGGTTTTTTTCTTCTGTTGACGATGACGAACACACAGAAATTATCAATGGAGATTTCTGACAAAGTTGTTGTATTTTAATTAAATTATATTTTCTCTTTATATTAGTGTTTAAAAGTAAAAAAAAATAACCGTTGTTTTAAAAAGTTAATAAACACAACGCACAATTAAACAACTCTATATCGCGTTTTATTTTTACTTTATCACATAAAATGGCCCCTCCGGTGAGTTAGCGGTAAGCCTGAAGGCTTATAACGTTAAAAACTGGGCTTAGATACCCGTGGGTATTGTTTGTCTTTGCGCTTAACAACAACCAACTCCCTGCGGTGGACTGAGCGGAGATAGTCCATTGTATAGCATTGCGTTAAAAAACAAACAAACTCTTAACGTGAAGTAATGCTTAATCATGTATCATAACATTTGTGAAATAGCGAAAGCGAAACTTAGGTGGGCAAAGTGTGGCAAAAATACAAAGAAAAATTAAATATCATATCAGGTTGTTCACCTCTCGTGTGAAAGAAATTATGCTTTGAATAAGTCTGCAAAAGACCAGACTTAATATAAATTGAAACAAGCCAGTAAATAACACCGACCAATTTTCATGACCTACTTCATAGATGAATCGAAGCCTTTCAACAAGTTTTTTTACGAGTAATTCTACTGCATTCGGGCTTTATAATTTTATTCTTACCACACTTTTTTTTCCCTGAAAATATCTGTTTCAGTAATCGAAAGTATCCAGTCAATTCTTTAATTCATTACCATGATTCTCTCAGGCTTTAAAATAGAAAGTGAATAGATCCGGCTACTGTTCAGCCACGTCACGTGCTCGTTTGGTAAAAATGGTCAACAGGAAATCTTGTCGGATTGGGAACATTCGAAGAAAGTGTTACATTTAAAATGAGTTGCAGAGTACTGCTGAAACTCGGTAGTACGATGATCAATTTAAATCTAGTTTTATGAAGCCCCATAATAGTAAATATGTTTTGTAATACTTATATCGCCATGACTACAAATAATACTTCCGTTATTTAGCAACATTTCTTAGTTGTATATCAGATGAAATGTCTAATACTCTGGCCATGTTCAAGTGCCTCTGATCCTTCTGTTGTTGTTGCTCGTGCAGAATTTATTAACTACATTCAAACTTATCTACATGAGCGAAAGAGTTGACTTAAACCATTTATATATATATATATATATATTAATTTTTTTTTTACTTCAAATAATCCACCGTAGCTTTTTTATGTGGTACTCAGATTCCACCGTAGCTTGCTCATGTGGCACTCAGATAGACTGATTTCTATAAGAAAGTGTCTACTATATACAGCAGATTCTTGGATAGGGCAGAGAATAAATCGAACACTGGAAACAAAGGAAAAAAACAAGTTAATTAACAAAAGTACAAATATTTATTCATAAAAAAACAACACTTGATCCGAGGTCTTTAAAAAGGCTGTCTGTCTTCATTGTTCTATATGATAAACTTTTTGCTGCTGGAAGAACAGAAGGCACGTCTACACGATTTAAAGACAAGTGTATGAATGCCAATATGTCGTAGTATAAAAATGCTGACGTCAACGATAATTTACAATGTACAGTCTAGAGAGATATGTCCCAAATCATACTAATTTGTAAATGTTTATCTAAAACCCCTTGAAGTGAATAGAATCTCACTCAAAAAGGGCATGACAACTAACTACATGTACAAGTACACGACCTTTCACATCCTGTTCACAAGGATGCCAACTAATTACATGCAGAATACTTGCACGAACATGTTCAAGAATCTAGCTAAATAAAGATATATATTCTTTGTTAATTATGGAAGGTTGAAATATTGTTTTTTTTTTCTTCACTTCTGCAACGAACGACCGACTGGTTACCAAATTAACAATTACTTTTCACACTTATTTAATAAAAAACTTTTAAAAGCATCTCTAATTTAAAACTTTATTTTTTTTTCTACATTAATTTGGAAGTTTCGGAACAAAACTTGATTCCATAAAGGTGTTAGGACATATCCAAGTGAGTAGCACCACAGGCTGTGTACCAGAAGGTTCAATGCTCTATGCACGATATGCCACTGATCATGCTCCATACTTTTAACTGTGGAGGAGCTATACCTATGGCAGTCAATCATGTTATTTGGTTAAGAGTGTGGTATTCTCAACTTACTGATTTCCCCTAAGAAGTTATTTGGTAGGATCTACAAGATAACAGGAGGGGCTATCATGAAATGTATCAAAGGGTAAATCAGAATTCTCTGACTTAGACTAAACACAATTTAAAACATATTTATTTCACAAAACAATAAAAAATAACGAATGAATCTGTCAAGAAGAAGCACATCCATAAATCTCTTCCAGACTGAGCAAACATAGCACTATATACACAGAACTATAAAACTAATGTTTGTAGAGTGCGTACACTACCTGCGTCTTTGTTGGTCATTCTACTCGAAAATTAAAGTAGGATGTGGCCTCAAAGTATCACCTGACCTACCATTAGAAAAGATCACTATATACTTTTACATAGTATGATCTACTTTGCATTAACATTTCTCACAGATGGTGTATGTGATATCATATGTGAATAACCCAGAACAATAGGTAACTAAGGTGAAATAATCTTAGATACACCTGAAAAAAATCTGAAAAAGATTGATATGAACTTAGGGTTAAATAAAGGGGTAGAAAACTCTGAGTATGTCTGCCGTGAAGGCAGCATTGACTGCTGACTGATTGACCTCCCTCTGGTCAGTAGTTCTATTTAAGAAATGGTTGTACTTGAACCTGAAAGATCTCTGATCTAGCTGTGTAGCCGATGTGTTGCATATGATGTCATTCAGGTTGAAAGTATCATTTCATTCCAAGCATAAACAACTATTTAAACCACCTATACTCATGAATAAAAACAAGGCAGATAATGTTTAAATTCCAATGTTTCTTGCTTCTACTCTTTCTTGGTGTTGATTTCGAAATACGTAGAGCAATATAAGGAAAAATTTCTTTATAAAAATTAAAATTATTGTTCACAAATATTTTAATAACAACGAATGCACAAGTAAAAGAATACCAATTTTATTCGCCCCCCCCCCAGTGGCACAGCGGTATGTCTGCGGACTTACAACGCTAGAATCCGGGTTTCGATACCCGTGGTTGGCAGAGCACAGATAGTCCCTTGTCTAGCTTTGTGCTTAATTACCAAAAAAACAAACAATAAGCAAAATCAATTTTATTTTTTATGTTTTCCATTTTCACTCTCTATCAAATTTTTTATTTTTTTCCATTTTCCCTCTCTATCAAATTCGAAGAACTTATGAGTGAAAGAAAAGAAGAATTTATATAATTATATTTATACCGACGAGGCCTTTCGTCTAGTTCCTGGGTTCATCAGGCAAGCTGGAATATGATAGATATAGTAGTGGTTGAGACATTATCAAACTCTATTAAGTTAGTGATGTGTTTGTTTTAAATTTCGCGCAAAGCTACACGAGGGCTATCTGCGCTAGCCGTCCCTAATTTAGCAGTGTAAGACAGTGTAAGGGCAGGCAGCTAGTCATCACCACCCACCGCCAACGCTTGGGCTACTCTTTTACCAAGGAATAGTGGGATTGACCGTCATATTATAACGCTTATTTGAGAGAATATTCGAACCCGCGACCGTCAGATTGCGAGTCGAGCGCTAACCACCTGGCCATGCCGGGCCTAGTGAAGTGTAATGTTTATCAATTGTATGAGTAATTTTTAAATCATAATTAGGGGAAGAATTAATGAGAAAATATTATTTGCTTATATTACAATTAGTATTTATTTCAACTTCAATTAACTTCAGTAGATCTGGCGAACAAGAAAGCTAGTGATAATACCGCTGAACAGGCTCCACACTGTTTGGTTATAAAATAGACAGGCCATATTGGTGTTCAGTTCGAAAAGTTGAACAAAGCCCTTGCGATGGAGGGTGCTGCGAGTTATATGACTTTCTTCTGTTATAGTTCGAAGTTAGGACTAAAATACCCGAATCCTTGTGTCTATGGCCTGGCCGCTTAGCTCACCTGCGCATACGGAGCCTTTGAGATTGGAATTTCAATTCCGTTATATTTTATATATGATGGATCTTAGAATGCGCTGACCTACTTATTAAATCAATTTTTTTAAATACAAGTTGCTTATATGATTAGCCTAATACGTTGAAGAAGAGAGGTATTTTTAATAGTTAATATAATTACATATCACAGATAAGTAAGTGTTCTTCTTTAAATGTCCCTTCCGTGGAGGTCAGAGGGCTTGTAATGCTAGAAATCGGGTTTCAATATCCGTGGTGGGCAGAACACAGATAGCCCATTGTGTAATTTTGCGCTTAACAAAAAAATAATTAACTAAACATTTCTGACGCGTATTTGTGTTGGATTTTTTTTTTAAGATAAAGCTGAGGCTTGTTTAAAGAAAACTCATATCATATTACTTTGCATTGTAAAAATAGTTCTAAGCTTTTCTCGAAACCTAAACTGTTGATATGTGTATAAGAAGAAAAACATAGACTCTTTGATACGCAAATTGGCTGGAAATAACACAAGCGGTATTCCGATGAACGAGGCTTAAGTAGAATTGTTCTCGTCTTACAATATTGAACCAATATTCTCGAAACTAGACGTTTGGCGGGAAACCTTTAGCTATTCTTGAAAGTGATTATGGAGCAGAAAATATATAATACAAAGAAGAGAAAAACGTGATTAATCAGGAAGGCAAACCGAAGAAAATAAACTATTATTACTCAGCCAAGCCTAACAGCCACTTCATCACGTCTATAATATGACCTACTCTGTGACGTATGCTTAGCCTAATACTATATATATCATACAAAATTAATTTCACGGCAGAGAACAGAATGTTTAATAAAAACGTTTGAACGATCTGGAAGACTTCCAATATATAATTATAATTCTATAGGTCCAAGAAGTTATGTGACACCTGTATGCCTCCACGTTTTCTTCCGCAAAAGGTCGCCATCGCTTGACGTGTTATTTTGGAACATCAATGAGCCTGCGGTCATGAGGCTGTTCGCGAAATTGATAGATTCTCTTAACAACTATATGTATGTATATGGGCTAATGGGAAAACCGGTAAGTTTGTTTGCACACAGGGCCGAGCGCAGGAATTTAAAATTTCCTGCTATTGAAGGGGGAGAACACGTTAAACATACACATTATATATGTATATAAACCATATATATATATTAAAATTAACAGTGTTAAGTGACCAAGTCCGTATGCATAGAATTATTAGAGGGGGCTTATTTGACCCCTTGTGCACGTTCCTGTTTATATACTGTTTTGTTTGTTTTTTGTTCAGTTTTTCTCCTTTTTTATTTCAAGAAAAGCAAGCATAAACGAGGGCGTTGATTGTCCACCTTTACGCGTTGTAAACTTAAACGGCAACAAGTTATATGTTCAGGGGCTGTAAAATGTATACTGTATACTTACTGCATGTCTGACATTCTGAGACAAGGGTTCCTTTTCTTTAGAACCTGTGAGATTTCCTCCAAATCATTACGGAACACAGTGTACGGCTGAAATGCATTAGACTATCTTGAATAACTCTAATACGTGTAGGCTATATATTGAACAGCTATAATACGTGTAGGCTTCTTTATTAATCAGTCTTTCAGGCAAATACACAAACGTACAATTAAAAAAATTAACGATACACTTTCATACCGTGCATACAATGTAATTAAAAATCCGTTTAACAGTTTGTTTTTTAAGTTAAGCACAAAGCTACACGATGGGCTATCTGTGCTCTGCCCATCACGGGTATCGAAACACGGATTCTAGCGTTGTAAGTCCGCAGACATACCGCTGTGCTACTGGGGGGCCCGTTTAACAGCCTTACTCATGTCTCGGGTTAGGGTTAGAAATCGATGTATAAATACTCCTTTAATTAATTTGTTTGGTGTTAAACGTAATACACAAGCTACATAATGGTTTGTCTGTGCTCTGTCCACAGTGGATATCGAAACTCGATTTTTAGCGATATAAGCCTCAGACTTACCGCTAAGCCACCGGCGGTGAGGGGAGATTCTGCTAGTATCCAGCTGTCTTATGCATATTACAAACTGACAGTTTGTTAATAAAAATATGGATTTCGTAAATTACCTTTCAAAATGAACTGTGTAAAATAAACAAGTTTTTAAACCCAATTTATATTTTAAATATATTAAACTGTTTCATTTAGTCATGTGAAAATAACGATCATGGTGTATACTTCTGAAATATCAAGTTTTATTTTATATTAAACAGTAAACACAATACCTTTTAATTCGATATACAGTGGGCTATCTCTGCTGTGCCCACCACAGGTATCGAAACTAGATTTTAGCGTTATGAGCATTCAGACTTACTGCTGAGCCAATGGGAACTACAACCATTATACGTATTAATAATGGCTGGAGACGGCTTAAATGGGTAATGAAGAAAAACTTTAATATAAGTTTAACATGACAGCAAATGTACAACGTTTCGACTCCAGCCATTATTAGTCTCAAAGTGGGTTCCTCGTCACCGAATTATACGTATTAGTTATTCAAGATATTTTCTGTGAACTATGAACTTCAGACAATTATGAATAAAGAAAAAAGAAAAAAAGGAAAATACAAATGAAAATCTATTCAAGGACACTTATACGATTTGAGGAAAAATGATGAATATTTTATATGGTTTTATTACAGCGTTATTATACGTTAAAATGAACTCCGTACTCTGATAAACGTACTATGTTTCCATCAGTATTTTTAGTTATCTTGATTAATTCAAAATTTCCACGGATTTAATTTAATTTAAGTTAATTTAATTTTTTCATATAGAACTTGGGAAAACTACAGTGGTTATGAAAATCCTGATTTCATTTATGTTTGTGGATAGGAACTCGTTGGCATGCAACCGACATTTAGAAACAGTTGTAGCCATAGGAACGAATAAAGCTTTTTTGTCAACATGAAATTCGTAAACATCAGTCTGATGACAGTTTTTTTTTATCAATTTCGTGGAATTTCAAAACCTAAAGACCAGTGATTTTCCCCCCTGATTTTAAAAATGTTGCTTATATCATGAATTGTAAAGGTAGACAACTCAGTAAGTAAAAAAGCACTTAGAACATGGATATGTTAACAGTAGCTAGAGAGACAGATAAAGTCCATACAATTAACATTTCGTTTTAAAGTATATATGTTAGAAACTTGCAGCTACTCTTAGATTTGTAGGTGGCGCTACCACCAATAACTAGAACAAATTCTATCGGACGCTGGGAAAAACAAGAGAAAGGACAGGTGTTTCTTAGGTAACGAAGCATGTTGTGTTATCTTTATAAACTCTGTCCAGCGCTGTTTTCTCTCAGTTGTTACAATTAACTCGTTATTAGTTGAGCTTTAAACATGGTTACTCGATAGTAATGTAAAACTCTGTTGAACAATGTCCCGTGACTTGGATAATACACCAGACTCGTGATGTTGCTATGGAAACGGTAAAGAGAACAATGCTTGATAACGTTCAGATTCAATATGTTATTGGTTGTATCATGTTCAGAAGATTGTATCTGTACTGACGTTTTGAGCATATATTGCAATTTGGGAAGATAAAGTGATATTTTTAGTTTTTAAAAAGGCGAGCCTTTTAGCGTAGTATTAATACCTGGAGAAAAATAAGTGCTGTATATATATTTATTAATTTGCTTTTCGCATTTTTATTGTATGCTTTGCTCACACCTTTTCTAAAATGAATATTAATATTTGATCTTGGAATAATGAACTTTTACTTTTCAGAGCAAATATGGATGTCAAGAAATCAGATTGCACACGTTTTTTGGAACGAGTGAAACTGTCCAGCGAGGGAATCGCCACGTGTACTTTTTCAATTGGACGTTGTTAGATAAGAGGTATGTGACATCTTTAAAATCGAATATAATTGATACTATTATATGTGTCCATCTGTTCTTGGATGGCCCGGCATGGCCAGGTGGATAAGGCACTCGACTCGCAATCTGAGGGTCGTGAGTTCGAATCCCCGTCCCACCATGCTCGCCCTTTCAGCCGTGGGGGCGTTATAATGTGACGGTCAATCCCACTATTCGTTGGTAAAAGAGTAGCCCAAAAGTTGGCGGTGGGTGGTGATGAATAGCTGCCTTCCTTCTAGTCTTACACTGCTAAATTAGGGACGGCTAGCGCAGATAGCCCTCGTGTAGTTTTGCGCGAAATTCAAAAACAAACAAACAAACTGCTCTTAGATATAGAACGGAATGTAAGTACAAGTAAATAAAGGGTTTGTTTGTTGTTAAGCACAATGCTACACAACATGCTATCTATGCTCTTCTCGCCGTTGGTAAATAAAAATTATATAATTAGCAAGTGCAATATACAAGATACGCTTTTAAAAATTCAGCGTACATCCGATTTGTAATGATTTGTTCAACTTCATTAAATACTGGTTCTATTGCAGGGTTCTTAATATACATTAAATAACCAAACAACAAAAGATAAAAGACTAACTTGCAATTCTAAAAGATGTAATGACTTTCATTGAATACACGACAAAGTGGTCTAACATTGTTGGGCTTATAACGCTAAAGCTAGAATTTCTATACCCGCGCTAGGTAGAGGACAGATAGCCTATTGTTTAGCTTTCTGCCTTACAAGAAACAAACCTTATATAAACTTTAGCCCTCTAGCGGCATAGCGGTATGTCTGTAGACTTTGAACGCTAGCAACCGGGTTTCGATATCCGTGATGGTTAGAGCACAGATAGCCCATTGTATAGCTTTGTGCTTAACAAAAAATAATAATAATAATTAAACTTTACTATATGAGACAGTAATGTTTTTATTGCGGTCTAGAGTTCGATAAAACCAAAAGAATATAATTATGTTATTTGAAAAGAACGTTCTGGAGTTAAATAATAATAATCGTGTAAGTTTACATATCAAATTAAACAAGCTATAATTGAGGAAAAAATTCATTGGTTATTCGATTATTTCGTTTACTCCAACACACTTTGAATCTAATTTACTGTTAACTACTAAATATAATTTCGAAACTAATGTACATCCAAAATTATCGCTTGGTATCAAGTCTATTTAATAAACTATTTAATTAATTATAAATTGAAACTCGTACAAAACATATTTTTGGTAGAAAGTTTCGACCCTAGACACCAGTAAGAACATTCTTTACAAGTGTCTACTTTGTCTGTCTTTTTTATTCTCTGATTACGATGTCTTTTCTTTGATATGTATTTTTATGGTTTCTGTTACACCTTGATAATGAATAGTTTGAGGATTAAATTGCCTGGAGCTGTTGTTATTAAGCATAAAGCTACACAAAAAGTCATCTGTGTTCTGCAGTTTGAGGGAAAATTGCCTGGAGTTGTTGTTATTAAGCATAAAACTACACAAAGAGTCATCTGTGTTCTGCTCATCGCGTGTATCGTATGGTATTATAAACCCTCAGTCTTAACACTGAGCCATTAGGGGGCAAAAATTCCTCACAGTGCTGTCATTACCAAAGATTACATATGATCGCAAGATATGTTGAATTTAATTAGCTTAGTTTGATCTTAACGTTATTCATGTTAAATATTTTGTGCTTTTTAACTCACACATGTATTTCATTATGATCAGCTAAAATGTGTATGAGTAGACGCGTGTATTTCATAACAGTTCAAAGACTATAAAGTATATGAAAATTGCTGATTAAAGAGTCTTAATATTGATCCTATAAGTATGTTTAGCGAAACATTCACTTACCTTGCTTGTTAATGCACAGAGAACGTGCTTTACGAAAGAATGATCTGTTGTAAGAGATTTGACTAAAGTTTAATTAATTAGAAACTTGGATTTATTCTCTGTAACATGCTAGACAGTTTATATCCGTAAAACGACATATAAAGGATTATGAATGACGTATTTGTGTATGTATACGTTCAAATATCATATCATTTCTTATTCATTATGTAATAGTTATTATATGTTTTCGTAGTTTAATCATTGGATTAAACAAACAACGACAAAGTTACATTTTTCGCACTTAATCTTGTTTGTTAGTAACTTTGAAATATGACGTTTTACGAAGCTAGACGCTCCTAGTGTTTAAACAATCTGATCTGAATTTTATAATCCATATTAATAAAGCAGAAAAATAAAAGTAAAGAAATAATAGATAAATAAATATATATTTTAATCTTACGTACAACAGTTGTTACTGATGCTTTCCAACCTAATTTCTGGATGTTTAATTAATTATAAACAAGCAGTTGGTTTAGAACGTCCAACAACGTAATTATTTTATTATTCTTTATCTAATTGTTGACGAAAATATATTCTTATTTCCATTGTATTTAGATATTACATTTGAATTCAATGTTTTTAAAACATTGAATCATAAGGTGGAAATCTACCAGTGGTTTAGCAACAAGCCTCAGGGATTATAACGCTCAAATTTATAGTTCGATCACTGCCAATAATTCATCATTCTTTATGTAAAAAAAAAAAGCATAAGGCGTTAAATTGCTATTATACAAATCTGTGTAATCTGAACCCCCATTAATATTGTATCTAAAGAATTTTTCATTTTATTTCAACAGGAGACAGCAATGTCTCTATTCTTGGGAAAACTACAAAGATAAGTTTGGGTGATATTATATGCTAAAAATTAGATATATATATAAATCACAATTGCTCACACGGCTTGCTGACAAAATCGTCACTTGTAGGGTAATTTGCAAACTTGATTAAATTTTGTTCTTGTAGTCTGTTAACAGCGACATCTGTTGTGATTAAAAAAGTTTACATTCAAGATACATCATGCTACTTCAACACATGGTTACAAGAAGAACGGTCGAATACTTTCTGTTACACAGGGACACCTGGACATTTAAAAGTTACATACTGTATTTTCCTTTGTAGCGCCATTTTGGCTTCCACAGTGATCTGAGGATTATTAGGCTGCGTGAAACTTAGCTTTTTCAGACAGCCTGTGATTGGTTGTGGGCTGCATCTACTACGAACCTAATTAACCCACGTTAAATTATATTTTACACGAGGTGGCCATGTCTACTTCTGTACTTTTTAGGTACTCTAAATGAAACAACATTACGTAGATATAACATTAATAACAAAAGATTTATTTTGATATCCTCATTCACAGGACCACTGAATTTACTGCTCGTTGGTTGATTTGAACAGATGTGTAAATATATCGCTTCTCATTTTGCTATTTGAAAATGTATAAACAAATGTCGCCATATTTTATCTCTAACTTTATTATTTTAGCTAAATAGCTGATAACTGTCAGCTTTAAAAAATCTCTTAAAGATTGGTGTTTTGGTTCACCATTGTTGTGATAAATGACTGCTCTGAAGTTACTGTTATAATTTACTTTGATTGGGAGCTGACGAAACGAATGCATCGTTTGGGGATATCCTCAGTCTACTCCCGTAACTCATTCATGATTTTTTAAAAAGCTCTCTAATACATACCATAGGCACAATGGCCACCGTAATTACTTTCAAAAAGTCTTGAGTTCACTCTCCAGAAGAACAGGACATCGCTTTTCAAGAACATATATATATATGGGCAATTATTCCTGAGTTGTTCCTCACTCCTCCTTTACGCAAAACAGAAATACTTACATCCAAGTCTACTGTTGAAACGCATTTAATGAATGCATTGCGGACGTGTGTTAAAAAAAAAGTTACTGTAAAAAAAAAAAAGAGAGAGAGAAGAAAAACAGGATGAAATTCCAGTTTCAAAACCGGATGCTGTTGCCACTTTTTACTTGTTCTGTATACAGCGCGTAGTGACCAAACCGCTTTAGTACCCGTATCGGACAAAAGGGCCTTTCTCATTAATCGAAGGTTTTTGTAGGGGAACGTACCGAGGTAGTGAAGCCAAAAACTTAGTATTCTGCATCCGCCGTATGCTTTTTATGACCCTGTAGAGCGAGCGTTTAGCGGTAAATATTTTAGTTATCTCTGTCCTGGCGGGCTCATGTCCTATTAAAAGCACCACCAGTTTATTTATTTTTTCTCTTCACATAAACAGGCATGAATCTTGTAATAGGGAAATGTGTGTGTGTGTGTGTGTGTGTGGATCATGTGCATGTGAAGTGAACTGCAAGAAAATAAGTATCACAGGGGAAAAGCTTGTGTGTGTGTGTGTAGATCATGTGCATGTGAGGTGAACTGCAAGAAAATAAGTTTCACAAGGGAAAGGTGTTTTGTTGTGTGTGTGGATCATGTGCATATGAGGTGAACTGCAAGAAAATATGTGTCGCAGTATGAATTTCTTAAGAATGATGTTAAAACACTTAAATCGTTATATTATTTTGTTCAGTACGACTTTGTCAGGCCTCGTGACTATTAAACATTTCTGTATAATGGTTAGGCAAAAAAAAAAAACGCCTTCCTCCCCGCAGTAGCAGGGCAGAGTACAGATAGCCCATTATGTAGCTTTACGCTTAACAACAACCAACCTTATATTGCCTGGGCCCCCAGTGGCACAGCAGTATGTCTACGGACTTATAACGCTAGTATCTGGGTTTCGATACCCGTAGTGGGCAGAGCACAGATAGCCCATTGTGTAGCTTCGTGCTTAATTACAAACGTGCAATAAATAAATACGATTACAAAGTTCAACTTAATTTGATTCTTTTTATTTTTTCACGTTGGTTTTTGCAGAATGATACGTCATTGTGATCTTTCGGGTTGATCTTGTAAATAGCTTCATAGATCAGCTAGCAATCAGCTAGAAATTCTCAAGTATATGCTTCTAGCAAGGTACCCCTCCTTGTGGGTAATTTTAAATCGAGCTTCTTACGACTAGTGTGGGTCAGGAATGGATGAGTGGTTATGGGACCCAGACTGTGGTTTGGTTTGTTACGAATTTCGCGCAAAGCTACACGAGGGCTATTTGCGCTAGCCGCCCCTAATTTAGCAGTGTAAGACTAGAGGGAAGGCAGCTAGTCATCACCACCCACCGTCAACTCTTGGGTTACTCTTTTACCAATGAATAGTTGGATTGGCCGTTACATAATAACGCCCCCACTGCTGAAAGGACGAGCATGTTTGGTGTGACGGGGATTCGAACCCGCGATCCTCATATTGCGAGTCAAGTGCCCTAACCACCTGGCCATACCGGGCAAATTTTATTATTGCTGGACCAGAATTGTGGAATCAGTTTGTTTGAAGTTAAGCACAAAGCTACACAATGGTCTATCTGTGTTCTGCCCACCACGTGTATCAAAACCCGGTTTCTAGCGTTATAAGTCCACAGACATACCGCTGTGCCACTGGGGGGCCAGAACTGGGGCTGCCAAATCTTTTTTAAATTTTCTGGAAAACTTCACGCGGCTTTAGAATCGAAAGTAGGAAAAGCTGGTTAATTAAATTTTTCCAGCGCTATTCTACAGATGATTAATGTTAAGGATAAAACAAACCAGTTGGCATTTTTAATCCTGATGAAGAATGAAGAATAATTAGCTTGCATATGTCTTGCATAATGAGTAGGCTATGTAAATATAAAATACTACACTAGTTCTGTGTATTATTCCTTCTCTTACCGTCCTCCGGTGGGACAGCGGTAAGTTTACGGATAATACAACACTTAAATCCGGGGTTCGATTCCTCCCGCGGTAGGGACACTAGATAGCAGCCCAATGTGGCTTTGCTCTAAAACAATCAAACCTTCTTTTGTTTTGGCCTAAAAATACCGTTTTGCTTGATAAGATTACTGAATATAATCATGTCAGTGACGTGTATGTTATGAATGTATTCCAGTGTTTGTGACGTATAATTATCAGGTTGAAACAGACATTACTTTATCACGTGTTACTGAAGAAATGAGAAGCTAATTCCTAGTTCTTCAGTCACCGATTTTGTATTTTTTTTTTTTTTACGGTACGTGATTACTCGTGCTTAGGTATCTTGATAGAAATTACTTCCCCCGACGTGAACTGCATAAGAAAGCACTTTTAGTCAGGCGTGCACATTCTTATGGATAACGCAATGAAAGTATATATACACTGCAACCAATCTAAAACAAACAGACTTGCTGAGTGTAATATTCAACTTTCGAACTGACTGGGATCACTCTGTCTTCTCTTTAAGTAATATATATTGATATGGGCTTGCATCAAACAACAACGCGCATATCAGGACCAATTGAGCACCGACGCTAAATACGTAATTTTCACGAAAGGGGGCCGAAGGCCGCCTGGAGGAGTCATCTGTTTTAACCACTCGCGCCAATATAACGTTGCAATTTGTACTGTCGTGACTACAGTAAAACGTGCGCATGTCATGAATCACGAGAATAATTATTCACTCTGTATAAAAATATTTGTTACTCTTAATTGTGGTTTCATTTACTCTTGAAACAGAACACTTTCGGGTACCCTACGGAAATACATCTCGTTAGCTCAGAGACTAAGCCTAATTTATGTTTCAAGAAAAGTATTTGCAAAAAAACTATTTAAGTTACGTTTCATTTGAAGCAATATCTTGTCCGTACCTTATTCCTCATGCACCTTTCTGGTATTTGTGTTACATACACAATAACTTTATAGACTTCGACAACAACAAGTATCTGGAATGAAGGAAATGAGAAAAGTTGCAGAGCAAATCTTTCTACTTAATAGGATAAATTCTATAATTTCTAGTCAACATACACACACAAAAAAATCTAAATAATGTAAAACCAAATCTGCTATTCTTTATTTGGAATACAAAATGTCTCTTATATTGGGTAGATGAAACGTTTCAATTTTTCTATTGTTTTGTGTGGGAACAGCTAAGCCTAAAAGATATGTGTATCTTAATGATATTATCTATCAGCCAGCTTTGTACAAAAAAGTAGAGCACAAATTTGTTTCTTCGTGTTTTGTGTGTGAACAGCTAAGCCTAAAACATATATAAATCCCCGTCACACCAAACATGCTCGCCCTTTCAGCCGTGTGGGCGTTATAATGTGACGGTCAATCCCAATCGTTGGTAAACGAGTAGTCCAAGTGTTGGCGGTTGGTGGTGATGCCTAGCTGCCGTCCCTCTAGTCTTACACTGCTAAATTAGGGACGGCTAGCGCAGATAGCCCTCGTGTAGCTTTTGCGCGAAATTCAAAACGAACAAACAAATAACTGCAACCGTCCCGTAAAACTGTGGGATAGTTTTAGGTATATGAAAAATGACTTGGAAATGTATAGTATAAAGTATTTTGAATATGAACAGCATCCTATGACACGTGGGCTAAATAATATTTTAATATTCAAGCAGAACCATTCCTAATTTTGAACCGCTGACCAAAAGGAGGAAAACCAGTCAGCAGTACCCACAATCTTGGCGGACAACAACTGTTTGATCTTTGCCTCGATACACTCGAGAATGTCATTAGATTTTTCTTAATGGTTTGTAGACTTTCGTAAAGCATGCTTAGTAGTTATGAACTGTTATACAGATTTGTCAGCTCCGGTTAACCTAACTTGGCCTGCTGGTTATGGCGGTCGACTCGTAATACGCGGGTCACGGTTTCGAAACGTGTCCCCGAACATCTTTACCCTTTTTTTCAGTGGGTTCGTTATTATGTAAAGGTCAATTCCACTATTCGTTGTTAAAGAGCAACCCAAGAGTTGACGGTGGGTGGTGTTGACTAGCTGCTTTCCCCTTAGTCTATCACTTCAAAATTAGGGACGACTAGCGCAGATAGCCCTCGAGTAGCTTTGCGCGAAATTCAGCAAACTGTTACTGTATAAATTATATAATTACGAAAGCTATTATCACCTCTTTAGAGTGTAATAACATTTCTCTCGTTCATAGATAACGTTAGAAGCAACTGTTTGAATATTTTCATTTGATGTTTGGAATGTATCATGTCTTTCAATTTTGTGACAGAAGATAATTTTGGGTACTTCTATTTAATGAATTCAAAATTATTTTTTGCTTTCTCTACTAGAGGTTTTTTTTTATATCCTTTTTTTTTCATCACGGGAAAATTCTTCACGAAATACGAGTGACTTCTAGAAAAAAAAAAAACTTTTTAAAAAATACTTTTGACCCCAATCAGATCTTATAAATCCTGGTATTTTTTTAATATGAAATAAACACATTTCTCAAGAAGCAAGTCAAATTCTGATTTGGCTTAGAAGTGTTGAGATATTTTACCTTTTGTGAAAGCTTTTACTGTTACTACAACCTTAAAACAGTTCACCTAATATAGTATCAACTTATAACAGTCTTACACAAAGCAACTATATGTAATTACAGTTTGTGTGCACTTGATAACACAACAATGAATCCGTTGGCTTATTATTTTGTATATAGTCAAAGTGAATTACAGAATATTTACTTTAAAGTGCAGCCAAAACCTGTTTACTTGTGGTAATATACTTAAAAGCAGGCGAGGGACAATGTAGGTCGCTGTTTATCTTTTGTTAAAACTATATTTGTGCACATTAACTCCAATTGTTATTTTTGTAGTAATGATATACAATGTTTACGAATAATTCAGCTTTAAAAGGCCTTGAAAGGGCGTGTTTTTAATAGAAGTTGGAACAGTGATCGTGATATCACACGTGCTAATATCCTTACATACCTTTCGTGCACGTGCACTCAATTTTTAAGTGGAATAAACAACTTATTTAAAAGGTAATTGATACGACTATTTCACAAATAAAAAAACAAACTTATATTAGATTTTTAAACAACTATTATATATATATATATATATATTATTTTCTGAAGTTATTTACACATATTTGTCCGGTGACTCAGCAGCTAGTCTGAGGACTTATAACGTTAAAATCTTGTTTCAATACCTGTGGTGGGTATAGCACAGATAACCCATTCTGTAGTTTTGCACTAGGAAGACTATAACAACAGGTGGACCTGTTTTCATCAAGGGAAAAGGCAGAATTATGATTGTTTAATACCAAACAAACAAAAACACAATCAATTGCATGGTAATTAAGTTCTACATAAAGTGGTGGTGCTTAAGATTTCTTTAGCATTACTAGATAATCGAATTTTAACTTTCCATTTACTATAACTTAGGAATAATTAATGTTATATCTTATTGTTGCGTCAGCGAGTCACATGACCACCGTGACGCCACGTTTCTAGAACTATCCTGTACTTTGGCGAATGCTCTAGTAATTACTAGATATAGGGTAGGCTGGTATATAAAAGAGGGGAATGTAATGTGTGGGTAGACAGTGAGTAGTTGATCTGCAGTCAGAAGTATTATT
>NW_013666756.1:151429-162805 GCF_000517525.1 Limulus polyphemus
TAAAGGACGGTCTCTTGTCTTTCACACAAGGAGGATACATTGACCATCGACTTAATCAGCCCCAGACAATGGCAAGCCCCTTACAGACTTGATGGCAGCAATACAAGAGCACCAAAAGAAACAAGAAGAACGGGAAGAGAAATTACAGCAATGGTTGGAGGAAAAATGAAATAAACAAGAAGAGAAATTACAGCAGTTGTTGGAGGAAAAAGAAAAGAAACAAGAAGAAAGACAACAGCAGTTACAAGAAAACCTACGACAATGGCAGCTCGAACAGCAAAGTAAACAAGAGAGACTACAGCAGTGGTTGTAAGAGAAAGAAAATAAACAAGAAGAGAGATTACAGCAGTTGTTGGAGGAGAAAGAAAATAAACAAGAAGAGAGATTACAGCAGTTGTTGGAGGAAAAGAAAAGAAACAAGAAGACGAATTACAGCAGTGGCAACTGGAGCAAGAAAGGAAACAGGAAGAAAGTCAACAGCAACTACAGGAAAATCAACAACAATGGCAAGAGGTACAAATGGAAAACATTATATATACTTTATATATAATGAAACTTTATACTCGAGTGTATAGGTAGACAGAAGCTCTTTATCAGACAAGTGAACCTACATTGTTTGATAAAATCACATGACTCGTCTTTTTTAAAAAATAAAGTAGACAACATTAATGACATTGATGTACTGGCTCTTAGATACTTGAAGATAAAAGTGTGTTATAATTAAGAAAGAAACAATTGCGTTTGTTACATATCTTTCTTTTCTCTTGTTCATATAAATTTTAACGTTCTCAGTTTTTCCTGAAAATGTATCTGTCGCACCATCGCCGTCCTTCGGTCGTGACAAAAGGCTTTGTTAAGGGCGTGGGCCACGTCCATATCAAGGCCTTGCTGGATTTTGGCTTGGCACGAGAGAGCATTTTACTGATACTGTTAAATATGTTTTCCTAGAATCTACAACTAGCGAAAGATAATACAGATAGAGTGTTATATTATATTTGCAAGAACATTTGTTCCTTATAGCAAAGCAAAGTTGGATATTATTCATTGACTGTTACTGATTACCATGGAGATGAAGTTCAATATGATGATAACATGAAGAAACGGGAAATCGTTATTATTTTCATCACTTCGATGTGTTTAGTGTATATGATCGAAAACCGTGAACATGGAGAAACTTGTCGTTAACCTAGGTACACCCTCGTCTCCTTATTTATAGAAATAATTTAACTTTTAATAGTTTATTATTAATTCCAAGCTATCGTAATTGTTTTAAATATATCTCATAGAGTTATTCATGTAAAAAAGGTTTATATAAAAAGTCAAATGCTTGATTTATCTATAAGTTTATAAGTTATGTGCAGTATGGATATGTCACTGTTTTATAGGAAATATCACAGTTTTACCTATTATATTGACTCCCCAGTGGCACAACGGTATGTCTGCGGACTTACAACGCTAGAATCTGTGTTTCGATACCCGCGGTGGGCAGGCCACAGATAGCTCATTGTGTAACTTTGTGCTTAATTACCAACAAACAAACAAACCTATTATATTGACCACTATCGTTGCTTTGGGTTCTTGTGCTTTGAATAGATGTTAAGTACATTGTAGGTTGAATTAATTTTTTGTTGAATCAGCTTTAGTAATGTACATTGTAATCAGCTTAAGTAATATAGACTGTAATAAGCTTTAGTCATAAGGAGTATAATCAGCTTAAGTAATATAGACTGTAATAAGCTTTAGTCATAAGGAGTATAATCAGCTTTAGTAACACAGATTGTATTCAGCTTTAGTCATAAGGAAAGTAATGAGCTTTAGTTACAAAGATTTTAATCAGCTTTAGTCATAAATATTGTAATCATCTTCAGTCATAAGGAGTGTAATCAGCTTTAGTCATAAGGAGTGTAAACAGCTTTAATCATAAGGAGTGTAATCAGCTTTAGTAATAAAGATTGTAATCAGCTTTAGTCATAAGGAGTGTAAACAGCTTTAATCATAAGTAGTGTAAAAAGCTATAGTCATGAGTTTTCTCATAAAAGATATAATTTTGTAATTAATACTGATCGTATAGAGGGTGATTAAATTATATTTCTAAAAAATTCAATTTGACAATTGATCTTGGCATTTTCGAAATACCGTGAGAAAATCGATAATGTTATACTTTCCAAATGATCATTTCAATTACTATATTCACACTCGAAGTCTAAATAATCTTATAGTTTCCAAATGGTCATTTCAGCTACTATATTCACACTCCCCCGATAAAATTAATGTATTATTTGAGCCATTATAAACGTGTTTCTTGATGTTTTAAAAAATGTTATCTATTTTTCGTATCTCGTTGTATTACCTATCCATTTTAAACAGATTTGTGCAGCATTAGAAGCGTAGGTTTTTATTATTAATGCTTTGGAATTGAAAGAATTGTTCTTCGAACAAACAAAGAAATTGAAAATAAGAATAAAAACATCACGACTAGATAACCTTGCGTGAAATGTACAAGATCCCCTTAAAGATTATGTATGTAGACAACCCATTGAAAAGGTGTGGCCTGTAGACGATCTAGTGGGTCTAGTTTTTCACAATAAATATGTAGTTAATTTCCCATGAAGTATAAATAAGGTAGAACACTTCGCCGTCCTTGGTAAGGTCTGGGAAACAGACGATAATTAAACATATTATTAACTTTATGATGGTTTGCTATTGTAAACAAATCTCCAAAGGTACAATTTTGATTTTAAAAAAATGTCCTTATCATTTCAATATGCAAAGTTTGTCACAATACCAAGAGATAAAATAAATTCTGTTAAATTTGTTTTAGATGCTTATCAACATAAAGAGATCGCTCCTAGAGTCCTTATATTTAACGATGAGAACACTATTACTAACGACAATGCAGTTGAAGAGGCCTAGTTTATTTATTAAGAAAGTTACTTTATTTTGGGGTTTAACAAGTCCAGTTTGACGACACTTTAAACGTGAACGCTTTAATAACTTCAACATTACGTCTTATTTGAAGAGGCCTAGTTTATTTATTAAGAAAGTTACTTTATTTTGGAATTTAACAAATCCAGTTTAATTGAACACTTTAATGAACTTAACATTACGTCTTATTTGAAGAGGCCTAGTTTATTTAGTATGAAAGTTAGTGTATTTTGGGGTTTAACAAATCCAGTTGACGACACATTAAACGTGAACGCTTTAATGAGTTCAACATTACGTCTTATTTGAAGAGGCCTAGTTTATTTATTAATAAAGTTACTTTATTTTGGGGGTTTAACAAATCCAGTTTGACGACACTTTAAACGTGAACGCTTTAATGAGTTTAACATTACGTCTTATTTGAAGAGGCCTAGTTTATTTATTAAGAAAGTTACTTTATTTTGGAATTTAACAAGTCCAATTTAACGACACTTTAAACGTAAACGCTTTAATGAGTTTAACATTACGTCTTATTTGAAGAGGCCTAGTTTATTTAGTATGAAAGCTAGTGTATTTTGGGGTTTAACAAGTCCAGTTTAACGACACTTTTAACGTGAACGTTGTAATGACTTCAACATTACGTCTTATTTGAAGAGGCCTAGTTTATTTATTAAGAAAGTTACTTTATTTTGGAATTTAACAAGTCCAGTTTGACGACACTTTGAACGTGAACACTGTAATGACTTCAACATTGCGTCTTATTTGAAGAGGCCTAGTTTATTTAATAAGAAAGTTAGTGTATTGTGGGGTTTAACAAGTCCAGTTTAACGACACTTTAAACGTGAACGCTTTAATGAGCTCGACATTACGTCTTTGTGAAGGGATTTCGTAACTGTCCGAATCACAGAAGATTAATTGTCGAAATTAAAATAACTTGTTTTGTTTTAAACTATATAGAACCAGTTCTTCTTTTCTTGACCTAAAAACAACTTGTTCATTGTGTGTTAACTTTCATCTTTTCTTTTGTAATCCTGTTAGTATAGAAAACTTCGTTTAAATGAAGAAAAAAAATCTATACGAAAGAAGCCCTTCACAACATCGTCCTTTTACACGTTTTTACACAGTAAAAGCATAACATTGTAACGCTTGCAATACGTATTTCAGCTAAACGAAAACAGTTCAGGAAATTGTAACCATTCTCCACTTCAGTTGTCTATGTGTCTAGGAGCATCAACTATGTATTCAAGTGTGTTACAAATATTGTTACATTATTTTAAAAGTGGTATAAGTAACACTTTTCCTTATTTCATTATTTGCTTAGAGGAAATACATATTGAAAAAACGGAACACTACAGTTATTTATGACACATATTTACATACCGTTCTTAGACTAGTAGTAAAATTAGTGCAGGAAAATGTACTGATTTATATCGCGAAATAATTTACCATCTTTGAACCAGTTCCATATAAACGATGCACATCGACTTGTTAGACCTGAAACAAGTGGATGGAAGTATATTTACGGCACCATGTTCAGTTAGTCTTACAGTATTGGTAAAACTCACACAATTATTTATTTGGGATAATGTAATCAATTATTGATATTTTTGAAGGAAATTTTAGGTTGAATTCATTCGCGAAAAAATATTTCAGTTATCTTTATCAGAAGGTGAGTTGTAAGTCAAACATATAATATTATGAAATTCAATAAGAAAATATGTCTTAAAGATGTTTATACTTATGGGACACATCATATATGACACATCTTCAAGAGACAATAACTGGTCAATTAATCCACGTTGTGTTTTCAAAGGGGACTTATAAGTCTGATGTTTCATTTCAATATGCACTTTATACACAATCCAAGTTCAGCTCTAAAATTAGCTGTTAAAGTAAGCTTTTTTTTACTCCTGTAAAAGTTATACATGAAAAATTTCATTTTTCTATGTCGAAATAAAGCTCTTGTTTTAGTAACAAAACAGTCTTGGACAAAAATAAAAATTATTTCATTCTAAACTATATTAAAATGAGGGACTAGATATACAAGATTAAGTAAGTTTAACTCTTTATTTAGTTTATATTTTTATTGAAATTCTATATTTTAATGGTTTAACTCCAAAGTACGTTAGACCAGGTTCTCATACAAAACTTTGTGTAAGATTAAGTTCAATCTCCTCCTTAAAAAAAGTAATGAAGCTCCAAAAAGATTGTTTTTAGTGTTGATGAAAAGGTTTCCCAAAGCAAGGTTATCTTACTCTGGGCCATTTCATTTAGTCCTTGATTTGCACTTCAAGAGTGTTTTCAACTTGTCCATGACATTGGTCACTCTGAGCACTCAGTAGAAACAATTAAAATTTTCAAGTAATTCTTATTTCATGTCTGTAGTCCATATTGGTGTATAAAAGACATTTTAATACTATAAATAAACGATCTTAAAACACCACATTTTTTTTCGGTTTATGATTTTGTAGAACGCCCCCGAAGAAGCTGTAATATGAAACGTTGAGTGCCCAGTTAAAGAAATATAACAGATTTGATGTTATAAGGTCATTTATTACTAGTATTAGAATATTTCCTATTTTTGTTGGTTGTGGTCTGATCAATCATGTCTATGTCTGACAATCACTGAAAGTTTTAAGGCAATGAAATTAGTTACAATGGAAAGAAGAAAGTATGTTATTCTTACTATATATTCGGCTTCGCAGTTCCCCCCTCTTTGAGTTGGATTCAAACGTTTTAACTCCAACAGGATTCTCATCGTGATTGCATGTACAAGAGTTGCATATCATGTAAACATCACACCTTAAAACCTTGCACTTGCAACTGAGCTAAAGTAAACATGACTTTCAGACGTCCCTCCAGCACTGGAAACAAGTATTTTTAGGTAAATTACTTTGTAAAAGGCAATGGACTTTCACAAAAATATTGGTTCAAACGGATGGGAAGCACAAATTTTCTAATGAACATTTCTCTGCAAAAGGTGAATTGATAAATGCAAAAATTTCCATTGCTCGAAGTTTCTAGTGCTAATTTATCATTAAAATGCAATTTTAGTGTTTCTTTTTTTTTGTTTGTTTGTTTTCCGGATATTGTGATGGCCAAACAAGCCACTAAATTCTTTTCGATAAAATCTCGATTTTAGAGTTAAATCTTATTTATTATTCTACTGTTTTACGTATGATGTTTTATTTTTTATTTTGATATGTTATAATACGTTAATTTTATTATTTTAATATGCTTTGTTTTCTTGTTATAAAATTCTTTCTAGCATGTTACATTTATTTGTTTAATTCTTGCGGGTTCGAATCCCCGTCCCACCAAACATGCTCGCCCTTTCAGCCGTGGGGGCGTTATAATGTTACGGTCAATTCCACTATCCGTTGGTAAAAGAGTAGCCCAAGAGTTGGCGGTGGGTGGTGATGACTAGTTGCGTTCTCTCTAGTCTTACACTGCTAAATTAGGGACGGCTGGCGCAGATAGCCCTCGTGTTGCCTCGCGAATTTCAAAACAAACAAACAAACAAATAAACATTTGTTTAATTCTAGTATTTTAATTTTATTACTTATTATATTTATATACTATTTTATTTTATTTTTGAATTTTATGTTCTAAGTATCTGTAATCTATAATTAATGTTCTAATTTTTGTTGATAAAGAAGGCAATATGCTCTAAAAACCATGCTCTATGAAAAATACACCCTTCCCTCACTGAGGGCCCCTCACTCATTAGAAATACATAATACTACAGTCAAGTTGTTTGTTATGCACCTCTTTTGATTCATAATAATGATATTTAAAGTCTATTTTCTCGTATGAATCCAGCATACGTTCAATTTAGAATACGATTAAGTTATTATATGTTCGTATACAAATAACTATGTGTGAATATCAAAACATAAAAAAAATGTAGTTTTTAGACAGAACATGACTTTTGCCAACCATTGTACTTTGACCAATGACGTAACCACGCCACGTGGCGCAAATCCTATTCGGTAACTAATTTAAATTATTCGTTGGTTGGTGCTTAAAAAAAAATACTCATCTCTATGCCAGCAATAATACGTAGATATTATTATATTATTATTATATAAATAAAGAAATATATTTCACTGAAGAAAAAGAAAAACTTTCTAGACTTTAGAACATTTATCAATAACTGCAAAATATTTACAAAAATAATCAAACTTAAATGACTGAGGCATGTGATTAGGGTGTGATCTTAATTACTATATACGATAGTAATTGTCTAATGTTTGACATAAGAATATATTTAAAATTTCTATTTTAACGTTCATAGCTCCAAGTGGTCCCCCTGTGGGTCAGCGATAAGTTTATTGACTTACGACTCAAAAATCTGGAGCTCGATTCTCCCCGATGAACAGAGGTCAGATAGCCCATTGTGTAACGTTGCATTAAGAAAACAGCAACAGCAGCGACATCTATTGCAAGTCTGCCTGTGTTCATCAAGGTTAAAGACAGTCTGATAATCCTGATGGATGGAGACAGACTTACCTGTCACAAGCTTTAGGGTTTTAAAATATTTTTAACTTCCTGATTTAAATTAGATACATGTTTTGTTAACAGCCCCATTCAAAATAAAAATGTTTCCTGTTTCAGCTTAAACCAGGTGCATTTCCACATAATGTATTTTACATTAGCTCAATGATACCGATTTCATTCTTTTGTAACGTAAAGAATTTCAACTTAAATAAGTTATATTTTTATTCTTGTACTAACTCTTGCTGTCTGTGTAACATTTTTTTTATCAAGAGAATTCACAAACTGTATGTTTACAGGTAACACTTTCGTCGTGTCTTTACAGCTTTTAAATCGAGCACTGAACCTGCAGAACGCCCGGTTAAAGGTTTTTGTTATTTTTACTTCCGAGAGTTGAGAACGCATTGTGTTCGAGAGGTTCTTTAAAACGAACGACAAAAGCTGTACTAAGAAATAAAGAGAGACACTTCAGTGTGTACTGGTGTCTTTTTTTGAGGTGTTTTGTTCGAATCCTTAACTCTTCTCACTTACTTAGTATTTCTGTGTTTGCATACTTGATGAGAATGTAAATATAAAGAAAATAACTTGAATTAAGTTATACTTTTCAAGTGGTTAAAATTCAAGTTTCTCGTGTAAAAACTTGACAAAAAATACCGACACGAACCACGTTTTAGAATACACAATTTAAAATCTTTATTCTGAGACCGTTAACTGTTTCAAAAAATAGAGACGCTTAAGTGTCTCGGAACCGGTACATAACTTAATTACTTACGCATTTAAATTTTCTACTTACAGGAATTCAACTTTAAATCCGCAATGTTAAAGCACCTGATGAATCACTGGAAGACACATCGTCAGAGTTCGCCTTACGTCGTTTCTGATGATCCATTTTACTGTACAGACTTATCGTCAGGGTCTTCGTGGGACAAAAATATTTATTCCGTTAATCGAGTGAATCCCATTTATCAAAACTCTGAGAATAGTGATTTAGAGGAGTGTTCGTCTGAGAGGGATTGCGAAAACTGTCAAGCAAACTTTGATTTGAAAGATGTATATAAACCACGGTGCTCTACTTGTGGCTCTTACCCTCCCACGATATCGTATGGAATAACGAGGACATTTGGGGACATTACGCTCCCCCTTCTCTATTATCTTCTGAAATTTATCTACCGTCTATGGAAAAGAAGGCTTCTGATGTAGATGGATTTGACGTCTCTCTCAAACCACCTTTGAACCGATGTTTAACAACCAATGCTAAACTTGCTAATAAATAACGCCATTTTTATATGGTGGCCAAATTAAAAAGGCTTACGAAGATTTCAGAACAAAAAAGGCAAGAAACAGTTTTGTGTCCCGTGGTCCTGTGTCATCGGAAACTGAAGACAGTGGTATTCAAATAGGGAATTCTTGTGCATCAAGCTTAGAAAATGAGGAAACAGATGCTATATGTTATTCGCTTCATTTACCTGATAAAAATGATATATCTTTAGTTGAACCCGTTATTTGTCTCAATCATAGTCATCTTCCGGTTTCAAAAAGAGTTGCTAAAGACCACGAAAGAAACTTGAGTTTCTTTAAGCCTTGTGTAGGCAGAGTAACAGAGCAACAAGCGAATTCATCAAGCAGTAACAAATCAAAGGAGCCACCAGACTCATTCAACAAAACCCATGAAAGTGAGTCTATGGAAGAACAAATGAAGACTAATGAAGATAGTAAAGAAGATACTGAAAATGTGTCAGATTTCGATGAAAGTCTTAAATCCGAAGCCGCGTTTACAGCTAAAAACAAAGATTTAAATGGAAGTCAACAAATTCTGAATGACGTTACCTTTGAGAAGTCGACCAGTCGGACTAAAGAAACGTCAGGACTTAAAACACAGAAGAACAATATTATAAACTCAGATTCCCAGCCGGAATTTACCTCTTGTAATTCTGAACTACCTCATAATTCATCTGTGAAAGGACCCAAGTTTCCATTTTCAACAAGAACGTCGTCGCATGCTTGCGATCAAGATGAAATAGATCGTCTTAAACAAATACAAAATATTACAACATCTAATAGGTTGGTCCTAGCGAAGGATCTGTCGCCTTTAAAACGAGAAGATAACAGAGGCAGTCGAACCTCAGAAAAAACTGTTTCCATCCTAAAACCAGTTTCCAATAATAGCAGTTCTAGCGATTGTGTTTCAGAATGTCCCGTTTGTAGACAATCACCACAAGACCAAAAACACTTATTTCGAAAATTTGCTTCAGAAGACAAAGGGACAAAGAAAAGAGAAATGATACACCAAAATACTGCTAACTCTGGTATGTATGACTGGAATACAAATCAAGGGACGTTTCAAAATCCGGAAAGGGAAGCACCAACAAAAAGAATACAACTAAACGACACAGCCGTTAGTCTGTGTGGTCAGTGTGGATTTAACAAGAAAGGTCGAGTGTCCAAGCAGTGTGAGGAATATTATAACAGCCTTCAAGAAGGGAAAAGTCGACAACGACCTAGAGTTTCAGGGGGATGCACATATTGCCAAAAACAACGTAATCAGGACCTCCATGCAGAGCACAAGACCAAAAACATTTCCTGTAATGGTTGTGGAGTCGGGAACTGTAAACATTTGTCAAATATGAACACGCGAGTTAACTCAGTAAGGTCAAGTTGTAAGAACCAAGGGTATAATTCTGGAGGCTCATCAGTTGGGTTCATTCGAGATATTGATAGAGATATAGTTCATGACAGCTATCCTTCTTCTGGCACGTTCCAGTATCGATATCCTTACATGGATTCTTGGAATTCCAAGCAAGGAGTAGAACCAGAAATACATAGATATGCCAATGATTCAAGAGGAACTATCAAAAGTGAAAATCAATGGAGTTTTCCAATTTCCCAGTGCACGTGTAATCATCATATTGGTCACTATGGTCATCGACGACACATAACGTTTGCTGAAGACTTGGAGCCGCAAGAAGGACAGTGTAGTGAAAAACTTAATCCAATATTCCAAAAGAGTGGCGTTGGGTTTGAACCCACAGAGCACATAATGGATCCAGAGCCTGTTTTTCTCAGCCCTTCTAGACTCCACGCGGATTATGTACGCGGTGTCAAACATAAAAAATCACTCCCAGAAGCAGATGATTTCCTGGCTTACAGAAAACGTCAGCCGGATTCTCAGACTCAACATATTAATAATCCTTTTCAACTATCCCAGGTAATATAAAAATTCAATGACGCTTGTGTAAATGCTCAATGTTAAAAACCTTTTTAGTAAACAACCAGATATTTTACACAATTCTAGAAACGAGACTGTTCCCACTCTCAAATATACAATAAAATACCAACTAACTTACTGTACAGGATAAAAGCTTGTTTGTAATTAAGCACAAAGCTACACAATAGGCTATCTGTGCTCTAACCACCACGGGTATCGAAACCCGGATTCTAGCGTTGGAAGTCCACAGACATAACGCTATGCCACTGGGGGACAGGATAAAAGAAAAAACACAATTAGACTAGAAACACTCTTGAATATATCAGATTATTTTCAGTCTTATCGGGTTTTGTCCTGTACAGTCAGTTATTTGGTATTTTAGAGACGGGAAACAGTCTCATTTTCAGAATCCCTGATAATGAAATATTGGCATTTTGAGTTTGTGTAATATATATATATATATGAATATTTTGTTAGTTTGTTGTTAAGCATCGCGGGTATCGAAACTCGACTTTTAGCGTTATAAGCTTTCAGACTTATTGCTGAGCCACCGAGAGGGTAGGGGGACGGGAAAAATTTCTGGTTGTTTAATATCTAACCCATATAAATGCCAGTGTGTGTCACGTCACGCTTGATTTCTCGAAATAGAAGGAGTCATAATAACCAAAATGCATTTATCCAGATAGAATAGTTCGATTACTGTCTGCCATTTACGATTTTAGTGACGGGACTGGAAGGGATCCGTGAAGGGG
>NW_013666756.1:163358-174034 GCF_000517525.1 Limulus polyphemus
CATTAAAAGGCGTAAGAGGACAAAAACAAGATCTTGACATAAAAGCCATTGTTGGAACGAAGTGTTACCAAAACGCACTAGCTTTTCTATATATTAGAAGTTGACAATCTAATTGATTTTTACCAGTAATTATTCTATGAATACGCCACGAATTCATTTTGTGAACGATCTTAGTTTTAATTGGTTCACAAAGGAATTTACCGACGTTTCACTGCCTCGACTGCACTTTTCTGCTTCTTTGTTGGTCAGGCTTGATTTCGCAAAATTTATTTATTTCAGTTAGCTATGAAACATGAAGTTAGGGTATACTTTGGGGTATTTTAGTAGTATTTTAATTTTAAAAAACGCAAATTCTGGCAGAATGTAATAAATTCAAATTCCCCTCCTAAGTGTCTATTGAATTAGTGTTATATTAAAATATTCACATTAAAATATTAATACAGAATAAAGATTATCATATTACATACTTGGAACATAATTACATAAGAACCTTCTGGACATAACTATTTCTTATGAAATAAGTAAAAACTTTTTACTTATTTATAAACCGACAGTATTTCCTACTAAAATCCTATAATCTCATTGTGTAGCTTCGTGCTTAATAACAAAATACATAAACAAAAATTCCCACCAAACATGCTCGCCCTTTCAGCAGTGAGGGCGTTATAATGTGACGGTCAATCCCACTATTCGTTGGTAAAAGAGTAGCCCAAGAGTTGGCGGTGATGACTAGCTGTTTTCCCTCTAGTTTTACACTGCTAAGTTAGGGACGGCTAGCGCAGATAGCCCTCGTGTAGCTTTGCGCGAAATCCATAACAAACAAACATAAACAAAATCCTTATCTCGTTGCACTACGAGACTTCGAATTTTTGAAAATTAAAACTAACCAACTATAAAACGTTTCACGATTTTAACAAATAGTAGTAATAGTGCTTATATAGCTGCACTGCGCTTTTTTAAAATACAATAACAACCTCAACTTACTCTGAATGTTACACCATTACCTCATTTATTACACTTTTACATTATGTTTCTTCGTTTAATTTGAAATCAGTTATTTCTCTCATTTTCAGCCCCCCCCTAAATTGGCTCAGCGTTAAATCTAAGGGCTTATAACGCTAAACACCAGGTGGGCAGAGCACAGATGACCCACTGTACTTTGTGCCTAACAAATACTCACATTATCTATTAGTGTGTTCATTCGAAATAAAAAACTATGATTTCGACCTCGGAATGTAGTTGAATAGACTTTTATTATATTTCTTTTAAATAAACAAGTCGGATTTATGTGTTAAATATCATTCATTTTTCTTCAAGTTAATCCACCCCCCACCCCCCACCCCCACACAAACACCAGTGGCAGAGAGGTATGTGTTCGGACTTACAATGCTAGAAACCGGGTTTCGATACCCGTGGTGGGCAGAGCACAGATAACCATTTGTATAGCTTTGTGCTTAGTTACAATCAAATATTTTTTTCAAGTTAATTATTTTAAAATTTTATATTTTTACTTATTTTATATTCTATAGCTTTTGGAAAAAATTAATCGAAAATACGTTAGGATTACTTTTACTTTTTGAAACGCTCATCAGTTAAACCTTTTTTTTTTATTAGTTTACTGTTTTGAAAAACGATAAATGTTTTAAAGTATGTCACGAAAACTTTATACATGTAAAAAGGGAGAGGTTTGTTTGTTTGTAGTTATGCACAAAGCTCTGCCCACCACGGGTATCGAAACCCGGTTTCTAGCGTTGTAAGTCCGCAGACATACCGCTGTGCCACTGGGGGGGGGGCAAAAAAAAGAAAAAAGGGAGAGAGAAATTTGGTTGGTGAATTTTGTGCAAATCGAGGGTTAGACTAGAGAGAAGGCAACTAGTCCACACTACCCACCGCCAACTCTGGAGCTACTCTTTATCAAGGAATAGTGGGATTGACCGTCACATCATAATGCCCCCATAGCCGAAAGCGTAATCATATTTGGTGACAAGATTCGAACCTAGGAGAACGAAGGGACAGATTTTCACATGAAACTATGTGAAAGAAGTATATATTGTTTGTTTGTTTGTTGTTAAGCCCGAATGGGCTATCTGTGCAGTGCCTACTACGGGTATAGAAACTCGAACTTTAGCTTTATAAGCCCTGAGACTTACCACTGAGCCACTGGGGGAATTATGTATTGGAAAAGTTATTTTCTGATTGATAACAAATTTATGACGAATAATGATGATGTGCGCAGTTATTCATTAAACTTTAACCTTTTGCTAGTTTTTGAAGTTAATAAAAAAATTGAAATTTTACTGAATGTAAGTTTTCTATAATGTACTGTAATATCCACAACGCTTAGCTGAATTAGTTTTGCACGTGTTTCATTTCAGTATATTTTATTTCCTCTTTTAGACACAAGACTATTACAGACACTATCCATGGCCTAATGTCCAAAATTGGGAGAATTTTCTGTACAAGCAACGTCTACGAAAACGTAAGAAGCGGGCGATGTATATGGGAGTGATAGCAATTGGAATAATTGTGGTTGTTGGAATTGCTGTAGCTATGGTGCTGGCTGTCCTCAGGCGCAAACATTCGAACGTTGCCTAGTTACGTTCAGCTCGTAATAATGTCTTGAAGGAAGATTATTGCCAAAACAGTGACGATCTGTGTAGTTTGTTTATGAGGTTTCAGTTTAGTTTAAAAAAAAATCGAGAGATGGCAGCAGCATACAAACTATTACTTATCATACAGTATTTTTTTATAATATATAAAACATACTTGATGAAAATAATATATTAAAATGATTTTCAATAAGAAATTTTTTAAGACATCACTAAAATATCTAGTTTAAATAGGTCATTAATACTTCACCACCAGTATCAACTTCTCAATTTTACAATATGAGGAGCTATATTTTGCTGGTCCATATCTAGATTCCGAGTTGCAATTTTAAGAATCTCGAGAATCCTCGAATAATGCTCAACCTCAATGGTACTAACAATACTAACATTGTTATTTGTTATGTCGTACTAAGCAATGCTGGACGTACTTGGCTAGGATATGCATTAGGGTATTCTATCAAAAGATAATATAATTTAAAAAGTACAGGGGACATGACCCCCATGAAAATTACGCTTATGCTTTCTACGAATGGATAGCCATCTAATGGTGAAATACAGATAATCTTCTGCATAACAAGGACATTTAAACTTGAAACTAACAAACAATAAATCGATCCAAAACTATAAATAAGTTGCTTATTATAAAAGCTGATTTTAAAACACATTAATTTTGTATTTGTGGACATACTTTACCTAAAACAGTTATTCCTTTTTTTAACAGTATACCGTGTAAGGTAACTATTACAATGGTTGTTTTTCTCTCTAGAAACAGTAACTGTGAAATTTTAAGGGTAATCACACGGTTCTCTTATCGGGTATAGTGTTGTGACTCAAAATACTCATATATTCACTATTTGTTTGTATGTTACCTATTTATTAGCTTATTAAAGTGACTTACAAATTCATAAGCACCATTTTTAATCATTTGACGAGTGACTCCTGTAGAAACATGATTATCAAAATTATCGTACAACCCAGAAATATTTCTCTGGATACTGCAATATATAATTGCTTTTCTTTCAGTCCTAAGAGCCTTATGAGATTTTTTAAGTACGAAAAATCTAGGCTTATCTACTCACTTTTTATTTTTTTTTGGATTTTACACTTATGTGCAATTCTAGCAATCAGCTACTCCTACAGAAACAAGTTATTTCAAGTACACAAGTCCTATAATAATTAACGTAAACTTTTATGCTTAATTATCTCTACCTGATCGTACACTGTTTGCCAGATGTTCTAGAAATTAATCTCAATGTACAAAGTACATACTAATAAAAGTAGCAGAGATTACTTGAAACTTTTATAAAAGTCTGCAGTTTTGTTATTACATTATGTAACTAATTTTTATATGCATATCGTGGTTTGTAAGAGTTGTACACGAATAAACATTATTCTTTAAAACTGAAAATTCATTCTAAAAACACATTTATCAAATATAATTACAGTTTGTCACGTATACAAGAAATAATAACGACACCAGGGTATATAACTGGCATTAGATGGTAAAATTAAACTTGTTATATTAAACATTTTTTGTGTTAAATCTGGTTTCGGTTACCAGTCAAGAACACTTGTAAAATCAAACCCAAAGTGATAATATTTCTAACAAAATACGATATAGAAGATCAATTCCATTATCATTTCTTTGATTCATGTTTGAAGTGTATGTTGAAAGATAAAAAAGAGAGAATAAAAAATAAGGTTTTAATTACCTTAATATTTGAAGTTGATTGTTGAAGCATAAAAAGAGAATAAAAAGTAAGGTTTTAATTACCTTAATATTTGAAGTTTATGTTGAAAGACAAAAAAAGATATAAAATAGAGGGAATACAAAATAAGGTTTTAATTACCTTAATATTTGAAGTTTATGGTGAAAAACAAAAAAGGATAAAGAAAAGAAAGAATACAAATTAAGGTTTTAATTACCTCAATGCGCAGAGAATATACATTTTGTTTGAATTGATCAATAACATCTTTATATTTCACTCCTCTGTTCATTCCCTTCTTTTGAAAAAAATATCTGGTCATGTTTTTAGTTACAGACAGAATACGTGGGCGTTTTAAAGATAATAGGCCTTTAAGAGACAATTTCGATTATTTTCGTTCCTTTGTTGGAAAAATTATCTGGCTGATGTGTTTTGTCCTTTGCTTTTGGTTAATATCCAGATAAGCTAATATGAGTCTTGCATATTCAAAATAGAAACATGAACGAAATTGAAGAAACTATAAAAAAAACAGGCATATGTTAAGAATAAGAGTTATTTGATGCTAAAAATCAAGTGTTAACCACGAGGCCTTTAGTGAAAGAAATTTCTAGAATCATTAGTTTCTAACGGTAAAAATAACAGGAAATATCTTCCCTCATGCATTCTCATCATTCGGATGTTTCTGAATGCAATATTGTAATCCAATAACTCCATCATGGTAATCCTCATCTGTTGATTTTTTTAATTATTTCTGATTTTTAAATGGAGCTTTTATTTTTTGGGGGGTATATAAATTTATTTGAAAAGAATTTGTTGACATCAGTCCAAAACATCTCTCATATAGACATCGGCTTAGTAATTGTTACCTCATTGGCCATGAAAGCTTGAAAATATGTTACACTAAAGTCCATTTCTTCAAACAGAAAATTTCCTTTAATATTCACTTTTTCCTTTAATGTTTATGTTACTTTTCACTCTGAGCATCATTATTCCCTCAACTTTTTCACTACTAAGATTGACAACGTCCAGAAATAGTCTCCCTCCTTAGCATTGTTTCCAATGAGACCATCATCAGTTACAGCAATCAGAGGTGGCCTCCATCCTTAGCATAGTTTCCAATGAGATAACCATCACTGATAATAATCAGTGGTAGCTTCCATCCTTAGCATCGTTTTCAATGAGACAATCACCAGCGACAACAATCAGCAGTGGTCTCCATCTTTAACATTGTTTTCAATGAGACAATCATCAGTGACAACAATCAGAGGTGGCCTCCATCCTTAGCATAGTTTCCAATGAGACCATCATCAGTGACAGCAATCAGAGGTGGCCTCCATCCTTAGCATCGTTTCCAAGGAGATAACCATCACTGATAATAATCAGTGGTGGCCTCCATCCTTAGCATAGTTTTCAATGAGACAATCATCACTGATAACAATCAGAGGTGCTTCCATCCTTAGCATAGTTTCCAATGAGACCATCATCAGTGCCAGCAATCAGAGGTGGCCTCCATCCTTAGCATCGTTTCCAATGAGACAATCATTATCACGAACCTTTTTCTTTTCACTGAAACTGCTTTCTCTTAGGGCAGATCTTTCTTACTTTAATTTCATAAACAACGTTATTAAACTCTACTTCTTGACTCAAGTATTTGATATATTCCTCAGAGTTTGATATTTTATCGGAAGATTTTTTTTTGGGTGAATGTAGTGAAATATACAAACACAGATATTTCTAATATAATCTTAGAAACCTTAGTTTTCAATAAGTTATGAATTTATAATTAATGTCAATGTAACTTTGTCCATGAACCTTAGAATAAGCTAAACAGATCGTATTTTGAAAAGAAATATGTAAGACATAATGGCTAAATATTTGCTAGAATGATATAATTTCTCCGTAAATGTTTCATTTATTAAATTATAGTTTTAAGATGCAAGTTGTGGTTTGAATTGGAAATAAATCAACATAAAATTAACTATTTTCATACACCAAGTAATCGAAACAGGAAATACTAGCGAACAGTTGTTCATATTCTATTAAGAACTTTGATAGGAACATTATACTTGTTATAAACTATTCTTTCATAGTTATGTTAAACTAGACAAGGAAAAAAAAACAGTTTACATTAACAATACGCAGTTATTGACTACATTATTAGGGTTAACAACAGTTTACATTAACAATACGCAATTATTGACTACATTATTAGGGTTAACAACAGTTTACATTAACAATACGCAGTTATTGACTACATTATTAGGGTTAACAACAGTTTACATTAACAATACGCAGTTATTGACTACATTATTAGGGTTAGCAGGCAGTTATTGAATTTTACTTATAGTTTGAAATATTGGAGTTTGATGCAAATAATTATTCACATATCCCCCCAGTGGCACATTGGTATGTATGCGGAATTACAACGCTAGAAGCCGGGTTTCGATACCCGTGGTGGGCGGAGCTCAGATAGCCCATTGTGCAGCTTTATGCTTAATTACAAACAAACTAATTATTCACATATTTCTTTATTGGATTACAAGACACAAACCCAAAAATTTGATTTCCCTGTATGAAACTTACAAAATTGATTTCGGCTAGAAATATAATTCTTCAAACAGAAATGACCAGTTCACACTCGCTAGTGCTGTATCATTTTTAGTGATAATTTTATCGCTTTCTTTTACTAATTTATCATTGGATATATCATCTGATATCCGGCGTATCAATTGGTTACCAAACAAGTATATGAACACGAACAACAAAGAGCGGCATGAAATAAAAGCCTATTTTCAATATCCCAATAAAAGATCATGGCTTAATCTTTATCAATTATATAAAAAAAAATGTAATAACTAATATTAATTTCTGAAACAACTATATTTTATAAACGAAAAACAAACCAACAAACGGAAATTAAGTAAAGAAATGTATATAAAAATAATAATAGATTCTAAAAAAAATGTATTTATATTTTTATTTATGGCAAAACTATTAAGACTATCTGACTCCATTCCTAATTTTGAAGAATGAGGGCAACCAATCAACATCATCCTACCACCCGTCATCCACGCTAAGCGATTTACTGTCATTCTTATTGTTGATTTGTTTGAAGTTAAGCACAAAGCTACACAATGGGCTGTCTGTGCTCTTCCCACCAAGGGTATCGAAACCCTGTTTCTAGCGTTGTAAGTCCGCAGACATCCCGCTGTGCCACTGGGGGGGGGGGGGCGTCACTTTTACAATTCTATAAGTGTGAAGAATGTTTTGTGATGTCGTACGGATTCTAATTCAGTTTGCCAACTCCGAAATCCAGAGTTCTACCACATGACCAACTTGCTTCCAAATTCTAAGAGTCAGCAATACACAAAAAGTTTTTGAGAATTATTTACATTTTTTTTTACTAGACCACTCACTCTATTTTTTTTATACACATATAAAAATATTGACCAATTACTTCAGAAAATCCAAACTATTGAAAGGAACGGTTTGGTTGTTGTTAAGCACAAAGCTACACAATGGACTCTATCCGAAATTTAGCATCGTAAGCCTACAGACTTACCGCTGAACCGCTGCTGGACCTCTAGTGAGGAAAATGTGACATAAATTATAATCAAACTTTCGTTTTTGTTTTGTTTTTTGAATTTCGCGCAAAGCTACACGAGGGCTATCTGCGCTAGCCGTCTCTAATGTAGCAGTGTAAGACTAGAGGGAAGGCAGCTAGTCATCACCACCCAACTCTTGGGCTACTCTTTTACCAACGAATAGTGGGATTGACCAGAACATTATAACGCCCCCACGGCTGAAAGGGCGAGCATATTTGGTGTGACGGGGGATTCGAACCCGCGACCCTCAGATTGCGAGTCGAGCGCCCTAACCACCTGGCCATGCCGGGGCCTCAAACTTTCGTATGGAATATTAATAAATAAACACACTGTAAATTTACGTACTTCCATTTTTGTAAAAGGTGTTCACTGTTAAATAAAATTAATTTTTTCTCTAATACGTTAAACACTTTTACATGAAAATTAAGAACAGAAATGACTGTTAATATTATGTTAAAACAATATTAATTAACTCTGAATAATTAATAATTATGCTCCATATCCCTGCATTTGATTTTGTCGAATGAGTAAATGTTTATCATTCATAGTTATAGTGTAATTGCATACGTTTGATTAAGCCTCTCGTAATAAACTTTGTATTTTTTTTCAGTTTACTTCATTGTAATTACATAGAATATTTATACTCTCTGCCCTTACTCCAAAAGAAAACAGGTCCACCTGTCTAAAGCATTAGGGTTTTTATGTTTATACTTTCCAGGTGAAATATCCAGTACACTCTGCCCTTACTCCAAAAGAAAACAGGTCCATCTGTCTAAAGCATTAGGGTTTTTATGTTTATACTTTCCAGGTGAAATATCCAGTACACTCTGCCCTTACTCCAAAAGAAAACAGGTCCATCTGTCTAAAGCATTAGGGTTTTTATGTTTATACTTTCCAGGTGAAATATCCAGTACACTCTGCCCTTACTCCAAAAGAAAACAGGTCCACCTGTCGAAAGCATTAGGGTATTTTTTCATCTTTTCACTGTGGATTACCAACCATTTTGATCCTACGTGTATTTTGTTGTTGTTGTTGTCTTTACTATCCGGTACACAAACTATTAAATTGAGTTCAAATTAAGCAATATATTCAAAATCGAACTCGCATTTGCAAACATTACAGTAAAGTAGTAGCTGACGAATACACAGAATCTTTGGTAAGAACACGAAGATAATCATGCATCCAGGCAATCTTTAATCAGAGTACCCCTTGTCATTGTGGACACAGCCCAGTGTTTGTAATTGATACACAAGTTGAAGTAGTTAAACGTTAAGCAGACTGCTTGGCGAGATCTCTAAAAGCCTCTCTTCTATAGTTCAGCTAAATATTTGAATAATTAAGTGTACGCCATTGTCGCTAACAATACAAGCCAACAGTGCTCGAGCATTGATGACAAAGAGACTCGTTACATCTGCCTTGTTTACGCTCTTTCCTTATCGACTGTTGAAGTTTTCATTATTCTAACTATATCTTTGTGATAGCTAATATAATCTCCTTTATTTCCATGGCGACGCCTACGTCTTACGCCACCTGCCGTCAGCTCAAAGTTAACAATGCCCCCTGACAGCGTGCAGAAGTTCTCCGTACGTTGTGGAAGGAGGAGTCACTTATCTTACTGCGTGGTACCAATACATACCAAACGAAGGCTTTTTACGTAAATTTTATCCAATACCGACTTATTGGAGGAGGAGCCACATATGATACTGCATGGTACCAATACATACCAAACGAAGGCTTTTTACGTAAATTTTATCCAATGCCGACTTATTGGAGGAGGAGCCACATATCTTACTGCGTGGTACCAATACATACCAAACGAAGGCTTTTTACGTAAATTTTATCCAATGCCGACTTATTGGAGGAGGAGCCACATATGATACTGCGTGATACCAATACATACCAAACGAAGGCTTTTTACGTACATTTTATCCAATGCCGACTTATTGGAGGAGGAGCCACTTCTAAGCTGAATATAAATAACTCGCATTACTAGTTTATTTGCTAAGTTGTGTAGTTTTAAAGTAAAAAACTAATGCAAGAGTAAAAAGAAAGTTAGGAAATGCTTTTTAATGTATAGTTTGTGTAGTTGTATTATAATACAACTTAGTGGCTTCGGCGTTAGCCTACATTAGTTCAATTCTAATACACATTAATGACTTCAGTGTTAGCCTACATTAGTTCAATTCTAATACACATTAGTGGCTTCAGTGTTAGCCTACATTAGTTCAATTCTAATACACATTAATGACTTCAGTGTTAGCCTACATTAGTTCAATTCTAATACACATTAGTGGCTTCAGTGTTGTTAGCCTACAGTAGTTCTATTCTAATACACATTAGTGACTTCAGTGTTAGCCTACAGTAGTTCTATTCTAATACACATTAGTGACTTCAGTGTTAGCCTACAGTAGTTCTATTATAATACACATTAGGTGACTTCAGTGTTAGCCTACAGTAGTTCTATTATAATACACATTAGTGACTTCAGTGTTAGCCTACAGTAGTTCTATTCTAATACACATTAGTGGCTTCAGTGTGTTAGCCTACAGTAGTTCTATTCTAATACACATTAGTGGCTTCAGTGTTAGCCTACAGTAGTTCTATTCTAATACACATTAGTGACTTCAGTGTTAGCCTACATTAGTTCTATTCTAATACACATTAGTGGCTTCAGTGTTAGCCTACAGTAGTTCTATTCTAATACACATTAGTGGCTTCAGTGTTAGCCTACAGTAGTTCTATTCTAATACACATTA
>NW_013666756.1:174800-176474 GCF_000517525.1 Limulus polyphemus
GTAGCTTTAGTATTAGCCTACAGTAGTTCTATTATAATACACATTAGTGGCTTCAGTGTTAGTCTACAGTAGTTCTATTATAATACACATTAGTAGCTTTAGTATTAGCCTACAGTAGTTCTATTATAATACGCATTAGTGGCTTCAGTGTTAGCCTACATTAGTTCAATTCTAATACGCATTAGTGACTTCGGTGTTAGCCTACATTAGTTCAATTCTAATACACATTAGTGGCTTCAGTGTTAGCTTACAGTAGTTCTATTATAATACATATTAGTGACTTCAGTGTTAGCCTACAGTAGTTCTATTATAATACACATTAGTGGCTTCAGTGTTAGTCTACAGTAGTTCTATTATAATACACATTAGTGGCTTCAGTGTTATCCTACAGTAGTTCTATTATAATACACATTAGTGGCTTCAGTGTTAGTCTACAGTAGTTCTATTATAATACACATTAGTGGCTTCAGTGTTAGCCTACAGTAGTTCTATTCTAATACACATTAGTGGCTTCATTGTTGTTAATCTACAGTAGTTCTATTATAATACACATTAGTGGCTTCAGTGTTAATAAATATATTAAAGTTTCTTTCTGTTTCAGTTGTCGAACAAAATGAAAAAAAAAATTGTTCTTTTTTTTCTTCTAAACTTTATATCGAAAAAAATGCTGAAACAGACTTCCTTAGTTTAAAAATACTATGACTAAAAAGTGAAATATCAATACGTGTACACCAATTACAGAAATGTTCCAATTTACGTTTCGTTTTAATTGGAGAAGGCTTGCTCCTATTCATGTTGATAATGTCAAGACGTTAAATTCTGAAAAGAATTGTCATCAGACAAAAAAAAAATAAGTGGGAAAATTATATTTGAAATATATATCTTATGTGTGTATTATTAACAATAATTACATTTAAAGAGGGACAAAACTCTCAAGATATTATCTCTCTAGACTCCTCCTGACCTTGAAGCATCCTCAAATCTGCCACGTGAACACAATCTTAAGTAAACTTCAAGTACAGCCAACATCAACATCACGAGAGGGACGAAGAGAAGCTAAAGCTTCTGAGCACCCCCGGTGATCCCCCGACGTGGAAACATCAAGAACTTTCATACCGACATTACTGCTATCTATTGTAGTTTTTTTTTTTTTTGTAGTGTAAATAAATATTTAAAAAAAAGGTCATTAGTGGTTCAGAGATATGAATGTTGTTGTTGTCGTTTGTTAACGCAGAGACACACAACGGGCGTTCTGTCTTCACTGGGGCGTGTTTAGCGTTGTTAGTCAGTAAGCTTATTACTGACCCATAGGGTGATATATATAGATATATCTAATTAAAGTGTTATAAATCAATATTTCCACCAAGTGGCACAACGGCATGTCTACGGACTTACAACGCTTGAAATCGGGTTTCGATACCGGTGGTTGTGTAGTTTTGTGTTTGACTACAAAAAACAACAATAAATTGATTTCTTTGCTCAAGAAAAATTAATGATGAAACCTTGTAACTTGACAAAGAGTTGCTTTACATTTTCTATTTTGTTGAATGAAGGCTCCATATCTTTGATTTTGGAGAAAAAACTAAAGATAAGACGAAACTTTGTAGAATGGACGTCAACTACCCGTTATAGAGACACAAGTGTAGAGGACGACGTTTCGAAAGTCTTCCGCCT
>NW_013666756.1:177292-193476 GCF_000517525.1 Limulus polyphemus
CTTTTTTGTGTTTTGCGAGCAACCACCACAGTTAAAGAGTAGTCCAAGAAAGTTTAACTTTAGTCGGATGCTAATGGTTAACTTATAATGTAATGGTCAATCACACTTTTCAATTAGAATAGACCAACAATTGGTGGTGTTGAATAGCGTTTCTTTCATTTAGTCGATAATTCAGAATTAAGGCAAGGATAATTTTAATTACTATACTGTAGTATCAGATATCTGTTGGTAAAGAGCGGATTAAATGTAATAAAAGTGGACGCCAGAGTTTTTAAATACTCTACTCTGGTATCTGATATGTGTTGTTAATGAATGAATTAAAGGTGGGTTAAAACACTTATTTACTTCCGAAATATGTTATTGTAACCTGTTTCCAGTCTCAAAATTACAATAAAATACAAATAACTTTCTGTACTGGAAAACAGTCTCATACACTCTACATGTTTCGACGTACATCATTAATATTGTTTGCCTAAGTTTAAGTGATTGTATCATAAAAATATTTTTGCTACGAAATCATTTATTAGTTAAATAGCCAATGGAACGATCTACATTAATTATAATCAACCTCGTTTGTTTTCATAGTTCATACCTATTAGTTAAAGTTCCTAGAAAGTGTAACAGATGGCGCTTGTAGCAATAGATAATTTATTCTTTTTTTTTTTTTTAAGCAAATCTACACAATAGGTACACAATAGGTTATTTCCGATCTGTTCTTCACCGGGAATCTAACCTAGCATCTTAGCGTTGTAAGTCCGTAAATTTACTGCTGACCCACCTGGGGAAAATTTGTTCATAGAATAAAGATAATTTTGAAGTGTGGTATGATATTTATTTGTGTTTAACGCAAAGCAAAACGATGGGCTATTCACGCTATGCCCACTGCGGGTATCGAACCCAATTTTTAGCGTTATAATCCAATAAGCTTTAAATGTGGATTAAGATTATTTCTATATAGTCTTGATTACTGTTTAAATTATTTTAAACAAAATATTAAATAATGCAAATAACTAAATTATTAGTTATCTAGACAGAGATTGAAATATAATATAGAAGAAGTCTCTTTGCAAATAATGTGTTTGTTTTATCGCAGATTTACACAATAAGTTATCTGATCTCTGACCACCGCGCGAAATCGAATCCTGCATTTTACTATTTAAAGTCCGTAAACCTATCGCTGACCCACCGAGGACTTTTGCAAATGAAATCTCGTTTATTTTTGTTAACTACGCATTCCGGTTAGATTAGACAATACGTTACCCTTTATTGGTTTAGTTCTAAGCTACACACCAGTCCCCCCTACCCCCAGTGGCACAGCAGTATGTCAGCGGACTTGTATTGCTAGAAACCAGGTTTCGATACCCGTGGTGGGCATAGCACAGATAGCCCTTTGTGTTTAACAACTTCACAGGAGGCTATCTTCGCTCTGTCAATCTTGGTAATCGTTGTTAAGTTTTCTGAGTAAATGAAACCTGACACTTTAACATATGCTATCACGTGACCCATAGAAGTACATATTTATCTATACAACACGTCCATTGAAAGATTCCACAAAACTAATGCACTAAGTTATGCATACAGTACAGGCCTCTTCACTGTGACAGGCCCAACGTTTTAACTTTTACCATTGATTTATCCCTCCAGAAAACGCTTTCATACGAATACTGCTGTTCTGATGTCTAAACGGTCTTGTCAAGGAAATATTCTCATGATGCACTCCAAACTCACGAGTTCTACAAGATGATTGTAAACAGATTTTGGTGTATATTTGACTATGGAAAATGAAAACAAAAGAGACCATAATGCAGTCCAAACTCAGGAGTTATACAAGGGGATTGTAAGTAGATTTTGGTGTATATTTGACTATGGAAAATGAAAACAAAAGAGACCATAATGCAGTCCAAACTCAGGAGTTATACAAGGTGATTGTAAACAGATTTTGGTGTATATTTGACTTTGGAAAATGAACAAAAAAAAAGAGACCATAATGCAGTCCAAACTCGGGAGTTATACAAGGTGATTGTAAACAGATTTTGGTGTATATTTGACTATGGAAAATGAACAAAAAAAAAGAGACCATAATGCAGTCCAAACTCAGGAGTTATACAAGGGGATTGTAAACAGATTTTGGTGTATATTTGACTATGGAAAATGAAAAAAGACCTCATTGGAGAATGAAACTTAGGATATAGTATAACAACTGAAGAGAAGTATGAAGAATACCTCGAAACACTGAATTTATTCCAGTACACAACAAACATTTTAACATTACAGCAGTAAACAAACCTTGTGAAGGGTTATACTGTTAAATAATTAAGAAAACAACACCCCTGCATTCTTAATACTGCGTAAATGTTGTATTAAGAAAGTATTGTTAGCCTCCCAAGTGGCTAATCGGTAAGTCTGAAGGTTTATAACGTTAAAAATCGGGTTTCGATCCCCGTGGCGCCATCAAGTAGCAGCTGTTTCAAAGTGATGAGGGCCAGTAGGTTATCATATTATGTTTAAAATGGTTGAGGCCATTGCCAAATATGGGACACGTACAAAGTCCCTGGTGGTTTACAGCTTTCAAACTCATTAACTAAATACACTAAAGTCCCTGGTGGTTTACAGCTTTCAAACTCATTCACTAAATAGACTAAAGTCCCTGGTGGTTTACAGCTTTCAAACTCAGTCACTAAATACACTAAGTCCCTGGTGGTTTACGGCTTTCAAGCTCATTCATTAAATACACTAAAGTCCCTGGTGGTTTACGGCTTTCAAACTCATTCACTAAATACACTAAAGTCCCTGGTGGTTTACATCTGTCAAGCTCATTCACTAAATACACTAAAGTCCCTGGTGGTTTACAGCTTTCAAACTTATTCACTAAATACACTAAAGTCACTGGTGGTTTACATCTGTCAAGCTCATTCACTAAATACACTAAGTCCCTGGTGGTTTACAGTTTTCAAGCTCATTCACTAAATACACTAAAGTCCCTGGTGGTTTACATCTTCCAAGCTCATTCACTAAATACACTAAGTCCCAGATTTCATTTGTTTGTATTTCATCGCCTGTGTATTCACTCATACTCTAAGCTATTTTATGAAATATATGATGGTGCAAATCTCAAAATCAAAAGTTATGGCCTATTTATGAACCATATGATATGAAATAACTTAACGGTATCACTCATTGAATAGAGTTGTTTAAACATTTGTTTAACAACAAGTAAAAGCTTGGAACGGTCTGTTCTTTCATTGGGGGTGTGTCTGTGAGCCAGACTAGTTTCGGAGTTTTTCCACTCCTCATCAGTGACCCTGGACACTACCACCAATGAAACTTCAGACCAATACCAAGCATTTATAGTAGTGAGGTATCAAAAATCGGGATGATGTATTTAAGTGTTTTACACTCACAAAAAAGAAACCTATCATTCTATAGGTATTTGTAGAACGTTATCACTGGAAAATTACAGGACAACTTGGGTTAGTATTCAACAACAAGTAACTCCTCTGTAAATGTTAGATATAGAGTATTACCTCGAGTGATGTGTAGGCCGCGAATTTTCTTCTCAAAAGAAGTCAAACATTTTAAGTTTCTTTTTTTTTGTGCTACATATTCTTACCATTCTATTATTTTAAATTTCTTTTTTTTATTTGTTGCTACATGTTTTTTTTAACCTACCGATAAAATACCATGCAGACTGACTTAGCTAAAACCTAAACTTTAAATGCGATCATCCAAAACAAAAAAAGGTATTTACAGTTTGTTTGTTTTGAATTTCGCATAAAGCTACACGAGGGCTATCAGCACTAACCATCCCTAATCTAGAGGGAAGGCAGTTGATCATCACCACCCGCCTCCAACTCTTGGCCTACTTTTTTTACCAACTAATAGTGGGATTGACCGTCACATTATAACGCCCCCACGGCTGAAAGGGCGAGCATGTTTGGTGGGACGGGGATTCAAACCCGCGACCCGTAGATTGCGAGTCGAGCTCCTTAATGACAGATTAAGATGTAGACAATCACTTGTCTCTGTAGAAAATAAATACTACTATGTAGGTCAACACCATCAGAAAATGAACAATTATATTTTGATTTAAAAAATAGAACGCTCTAAAAATTACAAAAACGTATCGAAAAAAGAAAATAATTCTATTTAAAGCAAAATACTTTCGAGAAAAAAAACCTTTTAAACTTTTATCTGTCTCATAATCATAAAGTTTCCTTTTTATGATAAAAGCACTTATAAACTTGATTACCCCATAAAAGCGTTGAAATTATCTATGAAACCAAACACCAAGTATGGTGTGAGAAAACAACTACGTAGTACAGCTTTTAAAAGACACCAACACGGGAGATTTAAGTTATGAACGAAAGCCATTATGTTAATAGGCTTCGCGGCTATCCTATAGCTTTTGTCTGTCTGAATTACAGTTCATAAACAGAATGTTCAAACACACCATGGTAGTTACTACATAGATAAAGTGGTCCATGTTTAATTTGTTACACTATTTTTTTGTTCCATTAGCATCAGGGATAAAACGTATTTCTCGTCTGAAAACAAGCAGCTGCCCTGTTACAGCCTGGATGTCGTGTTTTCCTGATGTACCCGAAGTTGTAACCGTGTTTGTAAACTTGTTACTCTGCCAGGTTTACGTGTCAGCTTTTCTCTAGTTTATTACTTTATTTTTTCATGTTGACGACTTAATGGTAAAGAAACATGATATTTATTAGATCGTAAATGACCTTTAATATGTAACGTTTCAAAGGAGGCATCAAGGTTAGAGATTAATCACAAAACGAAGGTCCGACCTGTAGGTCAGCGGATTTACAACACTAAAATCTAGGATTCGATTCTCTCTGGTATACAGATAGCCCACTGTGTAGTTTTGCACTAAAAAAAAAACAACAACAACAACAAAAAGGAATCCTCAGTAGCCACGGCACTTGAAATTATTTTAGGCAGAATTAGAGTAAATTAATCTATGAGACCTTTTTTTTTTTCGTTTTTATAAGCCATATTTTTGTGGGGCGCACGTACACCCTATTAAATTTTATTACTCATTAGGATCTTTACCAGCCTACCCTTGAATTAAATTTCTTTTAGACAGGATTAGAATAAATTAATCTATGAGATCTTGGACATGGTCAAACCCATCAATCGAAATGGTTGATCTGCTGAGTACAAAAATGTAATTAGATCTCAAATCGGTCGAGAAATGACGGAGCTACGAGCTAAACGTTTGTACTTGAAAAACTCAGAGCCGTTATGCCATAGCTGAAAACAACAAAAAATAGTTTGATAGCATTATGCTTTATTTGTTTGTACGACTGCAGCCATAGCCGGATCTTTTTTGTTTGTTTGATGTTAACCAGGAAACTAACCGAAATTCCAAGGACTGCGGACCATCAGTAATCTTGAATACACTACAGAAAAAACAAAAAGCAGTTGATACTGAACAATTATTTTCAAACTAAACTCTTGCAGAGCAGCATTTGAGAAATTTAGATCACGTGAAAAATACAATGGCAAAAACATTACTAAACACGAATCACTGAAACTGCTTGGCATTGTGGCACATGAGCAGAAACGTAATAATTCTGACAGAGGAGAGATGACCAGGTTGGCGATTTATGTTATGTATATTTGAATGTCTTTTATATAGATTAATTAGAAGCTAGTGGTAACTTGAGTATCAGGAATTTATTATATTTTGATGAGAGCGCCATATAAAAAACTGGAGTAAAACTGGCCTAATTCTTTTCAAGGAGGCTCGGCATGGCCAGGTGGTTAGGACGCTCGACTCGCAATCTGCAGCTCTATATATATATATATTAGAAGCAATCAAATGTCTTACCTGTATTCATTACCTACATTCATGGTTTATCGATATATAAATATGAAAATGGTGTAAGAGCGAAATGACCCTTGTTTTCCGAGTGGTAGTAATCTCGACAACCTATAACACCAGAATTCAGGGTTCGATACCTGCACACACTCGTTTCGCAGTTAGTCCGACGTGCATCTTTGTGCTAAAACAAATAAGTAAACAATGTTTTAATAAGTTTATAAATGCCGTTTGCTAAAGAGCAGCATATAAGTTTATGACAGCGCACCAAACCGATACCCAAATAAAACAAAGAATTTTTCCAACAAAGTCGAGTTTTCTGAATTTTGGATTTTTTTTCTACTTTCATTGTGCAGGTAAACATACGTATCACTTAATCCGAACATAGTATATCAGGGATATAATAAATGTTTCTTAATATCACAACTTATATATATAAACTAATTAATAACTTTAGTTCATTACATACATTTCCTATAGTTACATACTTGAATTGCGCCTACATGCTTAATATACAGGGTGAGGGGAGTTGTATTTGGAAAAGTATGTAAGACAGACAAACCTGTGTCGTACCCTACCCAACTACGTCTAACAAATTTAGCCATAACTTGAATGCCTAAAACCTCATCTATAATGTGTATGTTTGAAAAGTTTCTGAATTGAAATAAAACTTATAAATTACAATGCTTTATCCTACTCGAACGTTATAAAATACTGTGTTAAAATAACGCTGTATTCTACTTGAATATTATAACACATTGTATTACAATAACACTTTATCCTACTCGAAATTTAAAAAAATTTGTTATAATAATGCTTTATCCTACATGAACGTTATAAAATAATGTGTTAAAATAATGCCTTATCCTACATGAATGTTATAAAATAATGTGTTAAAATAATGCCTTATCCTACTCGAACGTTATAAAATAATGTGTTAAAATAATGCCTTATCCTACATGAATGTTATAAAATAATGTGTTAAAATAATGCCTTATCCTACTCGAACGTTATAAAATACTGTGTTAAAATAACGCTGTATTCTACTTGAACATTATAACACATTGTATTACAATAACATGTTATCCTACTCGAAATGTAAAAAACAATTTGTTATAATAATGCTTTATCCTTCTCGAACTTTATAAAATACTGTGTTATAGTAGTGCTTTACTCTAATCAAACTTTATAACACACTGTGTTGCAATAATGCTTTATTCTACTCAAACTTTATAAAAAATGGTGTTATAATAATGTTTTATTCTACTCGAACTTTATAAAACATTGTGTTATTATAAGTAATAGTTGTTTGAATACTTTATTTAACATTGGCACTTATAATTGTTATCTACCTCAGCCGCTACCTAAAAGCTTGATGAGAACATAAAAACTAAATAAAATTTTCCTGAAGACGAAAGGCGGATGACTTTCGAAACGTCGTCCTCAAAATTTTCCTGGCTAATTAGCTGCTACTAAAGGTCCGAGTGTATTTTGATAATATTTATTAGCACAAGCAAATATAACAATTATCTGGCCACTGGAGGTATTTAAACCTGATTTTTACCAACAGACTTATCCTTGAGCCACCTGCGGGCGAAAACAGTACTTGTAAGAAATCTCTATTGAAGTTGGCTATATTTTAATAGTGTATATTCTGTAGCAAATAACAAACACTCACTAGAATTCCTTAAAACTATTCTAGCTTTAAAATTTTAAGAAACATAAATTTCTAATATAAATCAATGGATAAATCAAGTCTTTTTTTCCATTTTTATTATATTTAACATTTTCTTTAGTTCCAATATATTTAGAGAAATTTTGTTATTCAAAGGTTTGTACCCCCAGTGTATAAATGTATTTATAAAGAATGTACTTTCAAGCAGATTTAACTTCCAAAAACCCAAGCGCGGGCTTTCAATATTTTTAATGCATTTTATAAGATCTGTTATGTGTTTATTGTTTCTAACTTATTCGTTTAAGCATTACCATATTGGCCCGATTATAAGGTGATGTTTGTTTTATTAATAATTGAGACGTAAAGTTCATAGTCGCCTTATAATTGCGGCCGACCACAGGCAAAGGGTTCTCCTACTCTAGCCTGTCGAATTCCTGGATGTCCAGATAGCATCAGTCTACTCATGCAAGCCAGATGTTCGCTCAAGGTCATCACTTATTCTTGCAACGAATTCACCTGCAGGCTGTTCAGTTATAGTACTGACTTTGCGGTCCTAAAAAAAAAAGGACTTTATGACATTCAATTTTTTATCATGGTTTCTGAAAATGGGGGTCGCCTTATATTCGTAATTGCAATATAATCGGGCCAATGTGGTAAATTAAACAAAGAAATAATAATAAATTAAATACTGTTTAATAGTTTAAGATTAATACCTAAATTTAAAGTGTTAGATAATTCAACTAAAACAGTTTAGAAGCTATGGCCAATAACTGCAAAGCAAAAGTATTGAATTTGCTGAGGCCCGCAACCATTCTTCAAGCTAAGGGGATTCGACCAGCTATCTAATTATTTACTGGTTCAGCTTCATAAACAACTTTTATACTTTGTAATGATTTAATTTTGATTAATTATATTTATAATATATACTATTTTCCATCATGTTTTTTTTTTTAAATTATACATCTTTATTGGTCTTTGTTAAATAAAGTTTTTCAAGAGCATGGTAGAGAATTGTCAACAAAAAGTGCAGTAACTTTTGTTTTTACATAAGAAATATTAGCTCTACTGACTGGACAAACAATTGAAATACTTTTATATGGACTAATTATGCAACATCAGGTAATAGTGTTAGCTTTATAAATGCACAAATGAGGTCATATGACACTTCCCCTACAAGAAATAAAGAGCAAGGATATTTAAGACTTGAAGAAAGCCGTGATAGTGGATGCTTGTCTAGCTAAACTTTTGTAATTAAAGACCATTTCTTTGAGCAACTATTCAAAATCCTCATAATCTTTCAAAACTTGCATTCGTCAGAGAAAATAAATCCAACTGAGAAAAACTACTGTCGTCAACCAATGGGGATTGACTGAGTGAAAAAAAAAGGTTGGACAGGCTTATTAGATGTAATAGTCAACAAATCACGTGATCATGATTCAACCATCTTCAAATATCCCAAAGAAGAACATTATAATAAAAACCGTGTGGCAGTCAACAACAAGTCTTAATACTGCCCATCTCAAATGTAAACTGGGAAATATGTTTTCTTTAGTCTTTAAAAAAACAAACTGTTGGTAATGAATAACTGGAAGAGTGGAGGAGGTCTAATCAATCTTTTTACGCTTTGTTCATCACTGATAATAGAATAAAAGGGCATGAGGCGTTGTAAAGCGATGGATGCAGGGGATGTTAGTGTGACATAGAAACAGTTGATGCAGGGGATGTTGGTGTGACATAGAAACAGTTTAAGCAAGGGATGTTATGGTGACATAGAAACAGTTGATGCAAGGGATGTTAGTGTGACATGGAAACAGTTGATGCAAGGGATGTTAGTGTGACATGGAAACAGTTGATGCAGGGGATGTTGGTATGACATAGAAACAGTTTATGCAAGGGATGTTAGTGTGACATGAAAACAGTTTGTTGATGCAAGGGATGTTAGCGTGACATAGAAACAGTTAGTTGATGCAAGGGATGTTAGTGTGACATAGAAACAGTTGATGCAAGGGATGTTAGTGTGACATGGAAACAGTTTGTTGATGCAAGGGATGTTAGTGTGACATAGAAACATTTTGTTGATGCAAGAGATGTTAGTGTGACATAGAAACATTTTGTTGATGCAAGGGATGTTAGCGTGACATGGAAACAGTTTGTTGATGCAAGGGATGTTAGTGTGACATGGAAACAGTTTGTTGATGCAAGGGATGTTAGTGTGACATAGAAACACTATGTCACGCTAACATCTCTTGCATCAACAAACTGTTTCCATGTCACACTAACATCCCTTGCATTAACAAAGTGTTTCTATGTCACGCTAACATCCCTTGCATCAATAAAATTTTTCTATGTCACACTAACATCCCTTGCATTAACAAAGTGTTTCTATGTCACACTAACATCCCTTGCATCAATAAAAAACCAGATTGTAGATGCACGGGATATTAGCGTGACATAGAACCAAATTGTAGATGCACGGGGTATTAGCGTGACATAGCAACAGTTTGTTGATATACTTAGAAGTGTGAGAAACATACAGAGCATGTCTGAGCATTGTTTCTGATCAAGCCTATCAAATAATATTAAATTTCAATACTGATGAATAAGAGTTTTTCCAAGATAATACTGAAACAATCCGAAAGTATCCAAAAATCTTCCGAAGGGCATGAAAGTGTTGATAGATTTTAACCCCGGTGAATAAGAGGATTTTTTCCAACATAATACTGGAATTGTCCAAAGTGTCCAAAAATCTTCCGAAGGGCATGAAAGTGTTGATAGATTTTAACCCCGGTGAATAAGAGGTTTTTTCCAACATAATACTGGAATTGTCCAAAGTGTCCAAAAATCTTCCGAAAGGCATGAAAGTGTTGATGAATTTCAACATGAATGCATGAAAGGTTTTCCAAGATAATATTGAAACATTCCAAATGCTCAGTTTGATCAAAATATTTCGAAGAGCATGACAGTAAAATCATTCATAATATTTAGCCAGTATGACCACCAGGTGATCTTTAAATGTTCTTCATACAACAATAAATAAAGCTTAGTTGATAAACAGAGCTCATATATATTTTAATTTACAAAATGAAAAAAAAACAAAACAAACAACAACATCTACAACTCGGTTCATATATAGTAGGAACAAAATACAAGTCACGAGTCCTTACTGAAAATAACATTAGTTAAGATATTGAAACTACATAAACTAGTTTCCTACATTACATTCTTTAAGTGTGACTTTTGGATTTTAACATTAGTTAAGATATTGAAACTACATAAACTAGTTTCCTACATTACATTTTTTAAGTGTGACTTTTGGATTTTATCATATACAGTATGTTTTTCAGAAATATACTTAATTTTTAAAAATTTTCATCCTCAGTCTATTCTTTCATTTCCTCCTTCCACAGAATAAACATATGTGATTATGTAATAAATGTAATATATCAGTCTTCGTTCAGAACCTTTCAAGACATGCAGCTGTGATAAATATTGATTATTTTTGTAAAAATTGCACGTGCATATAAAATAGGGGTATTTCTTAAAGATTGGATAAAAAACATCACATTAGAGAAATTTTTCCTTAGTGGACCTTTTACTTTGGTTCATTTACTGATGGTATTGAAGCGATCAATATAAACCGTTTATTTACTAATTGTATGATATTGAAATAATCAATGTAAATCATAATTTCCTGTTTAAAAATGGCGGTGCTTTCATGAAGCAAGTATGAGTCCCTCCGAAAAAAAAGTAGGCGTTCCTTACTAGTCGACACAATTTAGTATCTTTCCATATAAGCTCGTCAGTGATTGGACAGCATTGTCTCTCGTGCCGTAGGGGACTTTACATATAAATTCGTCAGTGATTGGACAGCATTGTCTCTAGTGCAGTAAGGGACTTTTCATATAAGCTAGTCAGTGATTGGACAGCATTGTCTCTCGTGCCTTAAGGAACGTTTTCGTTGGTTTTATGACTGTCTGTCTGGTCTCTAGATTGATGACAAAAAAAAGAAGACAAAGAAGGAGGTAAAATTAGCTTTTTCGGAAATATTTATGTCTGTTGCTGGTCACAAAAACCATTTAATCACAGAAGATAGGACTGTACTTCAAATGAGGCTCTTGGGTCCAGCTCGAGAGTAATGGTCATCATATATTCCATCCGTGAAATGAGCCTATTCCTGAGACGCCAATCTTGAATTCTACCGAAAGAGACAACGACGTTTGGTTTGTGATTTTCACGATTATCTACAAAGTTACAATAAGCAAATCAACCAGCAAACTTTCTAGTTAGTTCGCAAAACATCAGTTATAAATTATTAGATGAACTGTTTTACGAATTTACAAACGCGCTGGGAAATTTCTGAAAGTAAAACAGTTATATGAAGGTAAAGTAATTCGCGTATAAGACGTTTTAAACACTTTGACAAAAAGTTACCACGAGAGATTTTAAATTGTGGATATTTTTACATCAACTATGTTGCTAGAGGCATATTTCAAAAGTCGTTGTGTGGTAAGAAACTGTAGGTTGAATGAACCAAGAAAATCAACGGATCTCTTTTACACATGGTTGATACTTTAAGAAACCTTTTTCATATCGCTGCATCTGAAACCGAATGTTTCAAGGATACAAACTCCTAAGAGGGAAATCAAAATGATAAAAAAAATTAATATAGAGGATGTTCGCAATTCATTCGGCCAATTATAAAAGTCACATAGTCTCAAACTCACAACTGGCCTAGTCACAACGTTGTTACACATGCTCAAGTAACAATAATACAGTCGTGTGTCAGTTTAAAGAAGTGATGTGTATTTGTGTGATGTTTATCTATAGAGTCTATAACGGCCCCCTGAAAAGGGGGCCGTTATATACTCTATAAAGGTATAGAAGTTTAGAGATAGGTATAGAAATTATAAAGGTACAATAGAGAAATAAATGACTACATATCACTAAGTTTTGTTTGAAAACCACAAGTATATTTTGACCACACAAGTTGTTAACTTAAATACAGATGTTTTCAGGAGTTTTTTTGTTGTTGTTGTTTTGTTTATCCACGTGTATAATAAGTCCTAACGTATTGAAATGCTTTCAAATGTGGTGTCGATCACACTAAATTGAATTCGAAATAAAAATATAAAATATTCTAAGTATATATAATAAATACTGTGCACCTCTATTTATATCCGCTCAGCTGATGGAACACAACCATGCAAGGAAAGTTTTACTACTGTGTTTCTTTTACAGAAGTAAATTAATTTTATCTTAACACAGAAATTAATTGAAACATGACTATCACGGACAAAAAAAAATATTTTCTATACCAATAAAATATATCAGTATAAATAGTAATGTTCTAGTCTCCAGCACGCTATACAACCGCAAACTTATTATTGCTAGTTAGTAATAAATGAAACCGTCAGTTACTTTATTAAAGAAAAATGGAAACGTTCTCGATATAACAATGTGTCACGCTCCTCTTGATTTGTTTCTTTCTTTTCTTGAGTTTTGGGCAAAGCTACTCGAGGGCTATCTGTGCTAACCGTCCCTAATTTTGCAGTGATAGACCAGATGGGTGGCAGCTAGTCAACACCACCCACCGCCGATCCTTGGGCTACTCTTTTATCAACGAATAGTGGGATTGGCCGTCACATTATAACGCCCCCCACGGCTGAAAGGACGAGCATATTTGGTGGGACGAGGATTCGAACCTGCGACCCTCAGATTGCGAGTCAAGCGCCCTAACCACCTGGCCATATGCCGGCCCTACAAATTTCCCATTCAGAGGCTGAGTCTCAATAGATATCAATATGGGCTTATCTAAGTACATTTGAACTAGTTAATGAAGGGTTTATATGGGTGACAACTAACAATACTTACGTTTTGTTTTTATAACCTTCCATCAGCCTAAACTCCACCTATTGGCAATAAGTTTAAAATGTTTTGATCACTACGTCCTATTTTGTAGAAGAAGTTTGTGATGTAATGTAAATACTAAGAGTCATAAAATGAATATAATTACTTCTCTCTTCGTTCTTTTAGGATGCGTAAAACTCTCTATGGAAGTTTTTTTTCGTAGATCATTGTGGTTTTATTTCTTAGGTTTGTTAGCTTTATCTATTTGTCGACGAAATGTAGAAAGGATGTATAATGTCTCTGGCAGTGCTAATGCCCCAGTACTTCACAACACAAGTTCTACATGTTAAAAGTGTATAAATTCTTTCTGAGCCCATTATGAAAGTTTATGGAGGTTTACAGTTCAACGATAAGTCATCAGCGTGTATGAGCTGAGAAACGTTTTCATAGAACAAAGACTTTACGACCTCATTTCATCCGTCTGTGTAAAAATTATACTTACCGTATGATTGGCCAGAAAGCTAGAAAATGAAGCGTACATAAACGAATTTTATCATAAAAGCAAAAACTGGCGCTATGAACTTGTAGTTTTCCAAGGTCCATAAATGTGAAGAAATACGCAAGGAAGACGGTACCCGTAACGCTGAAAATACTTTTACGTTTTTAAATCAAAACACGTAACGAATCGCCGCTAGCTTGACGCAAAGCAAGAAAAGAACGAACTTACCTCTTCATGAAAATCCATAGGATGCAACTGTGTGAGTCAGATGCTTTTAGACGTTTTTACCTTCATTACAAAATGAGTCAATAGGATGCAACTGTGTGAGTCAGATAGTTTTAGACGTTTTTACCTTCATTACAAAATGAGTCAATAGGATGCAACTGTGTGAGTCAGATACTTTTAGACGTTTTTACCTTCATTACAAAATGAGTCAATAGGATGCAACTGTGTGAGTCAGATACTTTTAGATGTTTTTACCTTCTTCACAAAACGAGTCAATGGTGGAGATATGCAACTTAGTGTGTTTGTGTGTGTTTTGCATTATTTACATAATGATTCGATGATAGGGATGTGTAAATACGTCATCGTAGTGTTGGTTATGGAATTTCCAAGTCCCCCGGCCTATTTTCTACATGAACGAGAAACAAAATGTTGGTGTTTTTTACTATATTTTATTGTAACAAATTCTGACAAGAAACTATCATATGAAGTTTTAGTTTGTGTTAAGCCTACAATATATATTTTAAGAGAATATATATATATATTACCATTAGTTTCTATGAAAATATCTAATGAAGATGTACTTGATAGAGTGAAAAAAGTTTCCCAATAAGTACTTGACAGAGTTTATAGTGGTGAACTGTATATGATATGTATGATGTTTTCAGTTATCTTATACTCACCAAAGTACAGTGCCATAGCTAGAATTATTTTCCAGTGGGGAGGGAAGCAAAACATTTGAAATTTTCCAAATATTAGGAACATGAAATACGTGTAACTAAACTTCTTTAAGCAACAATCGTTCACGTAGTAGCAACACGTTACCAACTGATCTAGGTAAGCGAATTTTTTTATTAAGATCTTTAACTCTGCCACCCTATAGCTACGCCACTGTCTTAGTTAAACTATAGATAGGATTTGAATAATATGTACTCATTCTGCTTATTTGTTTTCCTGAATTATTCAGCAGACAAACTGTTTAAAATATTAGAGATAAATATCAAGACCAATTTATCATCCACCACCTTTTACTAAGTTATCTCGTTTTCAAGGAATTCCACATCTTCCAAATCGGATATAAATATAGAATTACTATGGTGAGTAAAATACAACATACGTGTAATAGACAGTACTTATTGGGAAACTATTTTCACTCTGTCAAGTACTTATTGGGAAACTATTTTCACTCTGTCAAGTACTTATTGCGAAACTATTTTCACTCTATCAAGTACTTATTGGGAAACTATTTTCACTCTGTCAAGTACTTATTGGGAAACTATTTTCGTCTGGTCTTGATTCCGTCCTTGATTTTGTACTTTAGTGAGTATAAGATAGCTGAAAACATCGTACATATGATATACAGTTCACCATTATAAGTCTGGTCTTGATTCCGTCCTTGATTTTGTAGTTTGGTGAGCAGAAGATAACAGAAAACATTATACATATGATATACAGTTCACCACTATAAGTCTGGTCTTGATTTTGTTCATGTCCATGATTACTAATGACTAGTGGAATTACCTGAAAACGGTATAACTCATTGGTAATTGGTGAATCAAATGATAGGTTGGACTTAATATTTATTTTAAGTATTATCTATATCACGATATTAACTGTGTTCTGTACGAAGCTAGTATTTTATGCATAAAAATATAAATGTGTTCTATATTTACTTTTACGCAAGTTAAGGCATATAGTCTATTATAAGTAAAGAAAAAACGTTAATAGAAGTGCATGTTAATCACTTACAGCCTGATAAAATTACAGCGAAAGCTGTAATAGAAGTATGTGTAAATCACTTACAGCCTGATAAAATTACAGCAAATACTATAACTACCGTGACAGTTTACCATAAGATATACATAGTTCAATATCCACAGCTCTGACTTAGTTAATCAACAATCTTAAAATATGTGCTACGTGATATGTATTGTTTAGTATCCACAGTCATGTTAATCGTTTTCTAGATGGAACTGAACGCTACAACTACAAAATGTTCATGTTTTTTTGTCTAGAAATGTGCAACAGTTACAGATAGAACAGTCTACAAATGCTTCGTTTTCTAGATGGAACTGAACGCTGCAACTACAAAATGTTCATGT